>NC_133348.1:10932279-11032279 GCF_030506205.2 Paramisgurnus dabryanus
TTTTAATCAAATATATAGGATATAATTTACTCAAACAAAGTGAGTGCAAATTGTTACAACAATTTTTTTGAGTAAATTCTATAGGTTGTTTTTTACAGTGTACATTCATAAAACATACTCATCCGCTCTACTGCTGATATCTGGAGCCGGCGAACGTACACAAACTATAAATCCAAGCTCTTCGCTCTCTGTTTATTGTTAGACGCCAAATTTCGGCCAGCTCACATTTTTCAGGTCGAAAAAGCCCTGGCAGAATTACATTAACCTGACTCAAAAAGGTCCTACGGGCCAAATGATGTCTACTGAACCATTTATCAGAGCGTTATGATGCAAACAGAGTTAAATAAAAAAGATAAACAGTAAACTGACGCAGAGTGTGTTGTCAGGGGTAAGTTGTCACAATGGGACTTGATGGTGTTTATTGATACATTTTTTTTTTTGCAAGAATAAGTTTATTTGTGTGTGTGTGAACTATTTATACAAATTCAAAAGCTGTATGTTTACTGTAAAAAAATACTTTGCTGCCTTTTTTGTTAAATCAACTTTACAAGTCATGTCAAAAGAGATGAGTTGTCACAACTTATAAAATATAGTTGAGAAAAGTCAACTTAATTTTATAAGTTATAACAACTCATCTGTATTTATATCAACGCATCTCTTGTCAAGATAAATAATAGTAAGTTGAAATGACTTGTAAATCCGAGTTGATTCAACAAAAAAATTTAAGGCAGCAAAGTATTTTTTACAGTGTTGTATAAAATGTATTTTGGGCTATTTAATGGGTTTAGCCAATTGTATTAACAATTATAAAACATCAAACATGTAATTAACAAAAATATTAATGCAGCATGAAGTTAATAAAGTCAGTTTTGACTTGCGATAAATTGATATAACTTATAAAAACAAGTTGAAATTGTTTAACTTAATTTGTTAAGTTAAAGTAACATAAAAATATATGTTGATTTGACGTCATTTTTTACAGTGTAGTGTTGGCATGCAGAATTATAATTAATAAATTGTATAAAATTACATCACCTTAAGTGTCCTGTGACAACTTGCCCCACCTGACATTTATAAAAGATTCTCATTTTTACTTTCAGTAAAAATAAATATATTTTAATGTTTTTAAAAAACATTTGTTTAAGTTGAAACAACTGAAAATGTAAAATTTAACCCATGTGAAAATTTTCTTGGCATGGCGGATGCATTCTGTTTTTTGCCTCTTTTAAGGTTCCCAATTTATTTGCAATGTCATTTGCCATTTTGTAGAAAATGTCACAATAAAATGAGTTTAAATGAGTGTGTTTTTCTTGCGAAAATGTCTCGGTTATAACTTGAGTAATACGTTTTAAAGAGAAGTCTAGTTTTGCAAGAGTTCATTGGGGTTTGTGAACAAATAGACAAACTATTAACATGATTATAATAAGTTTTGGTTTATATTAATCTCTTTAAACTGAATTGTGTGTAAAGTGCATGAATCATTTTTATACATGCACCACTTGGAACAGTAACAAACTTTTATTTACATTTTCAGTGCAAATACTTACAGACAAAATATAATACAATCAAGTTTATCAACAGTCTTAATTCATGAATATTAAATTCCCAAATCGTCATAAAGAACGGCAGTGGTTTCCATGAGAGAGTTTGTTTCACACTGATATGAAACCAGGACTCAAGTAGGCCGGAGTCTTATTTGTGATCTTAGGCGTTCACATCAGATTTTTGGGTTCATGGTTTCTCACAGCAGTATTTGTGTCGCTGTGCTCGTCTCTGTCGTGATGTTTGTTGTGTCATCTGTGTTCATCGGGACAGGTCCAGGAATAATCACACTGGCTTTGTTCAGTTCACAAATGTCCACGTCACTTTTGTCATCCGGTCCATCCTCGAATTCGGATTCGCTCGGTTCGCTTTCGCATTCAGATTCGTCGCGATCTTTTTGCTCGGTTTCAGTCGTGGATTTGTCGGGCTGTTCTTTATCTTTGTCTTTCTGGGCCTGAGCTTCTTTGGAATGTCTCCATTTCATCCGTCGGTTCTGGAACCAAACTTTTACCTAAAGGAGGGAGAAAAATATTTTTGAATACTTTTAATAAACGAACAATGCATTGATGTTAGAATATTTATGTATTGATTTTACATAAATATTTGATTTTAATTTTTTTTTTTTTTGCGTAAAAAAGATTTGCATGCACCTGCATACCTACATGTGCACAAATTTACAAAACGTATACAATACAAAATTGCATACGTTTAGACTTTCGATACGAAATAAATTCACTGAATAGAAACTGGATTCAGTTATTAGGAGAGTAAAAAATAATTTTAGACGGACAGAAAACCTTTTTCTATATTTTACCGAAGAGTTAAAATTGTCCTCTCATCACATTTTAAAATGGCTGTATAAAACAGAAACTCTTGCTTCATATCTTCAACCGGAATGTTTTGAAATTTTTGAAAACTGTAACCCTCCCATATTTGCAATAATTCGTTATAATTGACTTTCATTTCCCTCGAAATGTGGATGTCGCAATGATGCGTTTTCGCATATATATATATAAGCCTTGTATCACTCGAAATGTGTTGCCATAAATACTGATGTTTAATTGCATTATAAAAATATATTATTGTCATTTTATTAAGGAAGTTAATAATTACATCATAATTGCTGAGATGCATTTTTATTTATATAGCCAGATCAGCAGATGATAAATTGCAGCTCACCTGTGCATCTGTAAGGCCAAGCATCGCAGCCAGTTGTTTTCTGTCCGGTTTAGTGACATACTTCTGGATTTCGAAACGCTTTTCGAGTCCTTTTCTCTGGAGATTGGAGAAGACGGCTCTTGACCAAGATCTTTTTCTCTTGTACGTCTGTGGCATTGTGTCTTTGGATAGCACAGCATACGGCCCTGTTTAAGTCAAACAGCATCAGAGTTAGTCTTGAACTTGAACTGAAACTAATAAAATTGTTATGCAATTGAGAGTTACGAACAAAAGAGGCGTGATATGAACAAATTGCATTATTTGCAATGTTATTTTATTGCATATCCAACTTAAGATGCGCACAGGCCTATGCGTAAATTAAGAGGAAATCAAGGCAATGCAATCGTTTATGTTGTGTATATATGCAAGTTCTCATGCTCCTTTAAATTAATTTGGGAATGGGGGATATTTCTACACTACCTGGGAAGGTGTCCTGAAACTGATGTTGCCCTGATTGTCTGGCTGCATTGGTTATTGAACCCATCACGGAGGAGGTATCACTCATGGTCGGGTCTATGGACGCGAAGTACACGCTGGCGGGCGGCTGCACAGACACATGGACTGCTTGCTGCCGATTCGGACTAACAATCGATGTGAGATCTGTTATAAAACGACAAAAGATCTGAATCAAACACTGGGTATGTAAAATAAATCCACATGTAGTCCAGGAATAGTTTACTGTCTTTATTTATTGCCGTTTATTAATGTATTTTATAGGCATAAACAGGGCCATAACCAATACACACCGGACGCGTCCTCACCAATAATCACACTGGTTTGTTTGTTTGTTTGTCTGTTTATTTATTTGACTTTTTGTCCCATGCAGTCTCCCCCAGTGATAAATATTAAGTAATAGCCGTGGGAATAAACCAAAACAAACTTCTATTCGCCAATGTCAAAAACTACTACTAAACAAAAGCACTCCAATTGTAACTTTCCAGTTTAAAGGAAACTTTTGCTCAACAGATTTATTTACATCTAATCTAATTAAACTAATTTTATGGGTGAGAGACGATGTGGTGGAAACTGGTGACAGCACAATTAAAACACTGTCTTACCTCGCAGTGATGTGCATTCTTTGCCTTTGGGCTCAAAGTCTGTGGATAATATCCGATCGATCCCGAACTTGAGGTCTTTACTGGACGGCGGAGGCGCGGATTGCGCGTTAAGCGCGGCTCTGGACACAGATGTCAGGTGTATTCCATGCCTGTGATACGCTGACGCGGGGTGAAGTCGCGCGTCCGGAGCGACCGGGGACGGGCGCAGCGGAGATCCCGACGAATGAACCTGCCCCCGGGCACCAATGTGGGCCATCAGAGCCGATGACCCGGGTATGTTCTCGGCATCTCCAACGTGTAGAATGTCAGCGATACAAAACGAGGGTTTTTTCATGGTATCCACCCCAAAACCACCCGAACAGTACGCAGTCCAAAGGCTAAAATTCGATGCGTAAAAAGGATTCAGTCCCGTCGTGTACATCCTTGCGGGAGAAATCAAACCTTCAGTACGGATGACAGAGGATCTCATACAATCACATGCAATGAGTTCAAACAGACAGTCATGTAAGGAGTTGCCTCGTGTCGCGTTTCTTCTCAACTATGAAACTCTAGACGGTGGTCCACAAAGCTCTAAGCAAGAGTTTCGTTATTGATTGGCTCCTTCTGAACCAATAGACGCTCATAGAGAGATCCAACACGCCCCAAAGACGAAGCATTTGATAGACACACTTGTACTGAAAAAATAGATCATTACGATTGTTATAAATCACTTCTCATTGGCTATTATTTAAAATGACCCATATAACACACCTCAATTACACAAATTGCATTTAAATTATTTATTGGATATCAAGAATAGCAGTAATTGCACGTGAGACCAAACTAAATACATAAACAATTTGTGGAAAAAAGAATGCATGTATAGATTAGTAAAGTAAAAATATTAATATATATATATATAATTTACAAAGTAGCCAAAAAAGTTTTAATTTATTTTAGTACGTGTTATGTAAAAGATAACATTTTAACTTCAGTTTTAATTAGTAATTAATTTGGTTAAATAGGCTACTTTACTACTTTTTTTTGTTTTAAATATTTTTTTAGAGATGGTTATCTGCCTTTTCGCCCTAAAGAACTAAAGCCCTGAGAATGTTTTCGTATAAATTAGGTCACGCAAGCAACATAATACATTAATACATTTTATAATTATTGTATAATATTTGTAATAGTGACTCATACTGTGTCTCTGGACTGTAATGGAGTTCTGATGTTATTCCTCTGCTGAGATTAGGAAACAGGAGTTTCTAGATGCGGGTCATCCTGTTTTTGATGAGCCCTGATTCGAGCTAAATGAGCGGATATTCCTGCTAGATTTAGGCCAAAAATAGAAAATGTTTTAGTATTTTAGGATACAACAGAGGAGCTTTATTTCCTCCGGCTCAGAGAGGTGGAACTTTATAATGGCTGTTAGCACTTCCTTTTTTCAATATTTGTGCAACTTTATCTCAACTCGCAAGTCGCGCGGTGACGCAAATCCGTCCTCATGCTTATAATAAACAGAGGAAATCTATTCTCCTCTGAAAGGAAAACACAATCAACTTCAGAAGAGATACTTCATCCATATGTAAAAGTTCAGGTCTTGACAGCTTAAGATTACTGTGCCAAAATTAGAGGGCATTTGGCATTTATCATGAATAACTATAAAAACAATAATAATATAGGCCGGACAATAATAATAAAAAATATAAATATTTTTATTAATAATTGTGTTTACTAATATCCTACATAATTAATGCTTCCATTGCGCTGTTATGTGTGTGTGTGTGCTCATAATTGCCAAATTGTTGGAATGTTAAAGATGAATATTTATAGATAAGTTGTTTTTTATTTAAAAGAGTCTCTTCCTCAGATTGCATTCATTAGGCGTGATTCATTACCGGAAAGCTCTATGACCCTGACGGCCTTCTATCACGGTGTTTTCGAGTGACTCCATTCCGGTTTAAATTTAGAGATGAAATGTAACGCTTTTCTTTCGATCAAGCAGTCAAAACAATCCAGGGAAGAGGATGTGGAAGACGCGCCGCGGGTTAAAACACGCACGTTATTTCAGGTGCGGCGCGTCTTGGAAATGTGAAGGTTCTGAATCTCACGAATAAGACAATACAAAGAGAGAAAGAGGGAGAGAGATGATAAAACCAACAGCTGACACATCGAGAGCGTCATTTACAAACAATGAGCCCGCATGAGAAATATTAATCAATTTAGGGTTTTTACGCACTCACATTTTAAGGCCTTTATATTATAGGTTATTTTTTTAATTCAATATGTTTTACATTTTCTTTTACAACTAAACAATATTGTGGTTTAACACTAAACTTACCTGTGCTTTTTGTAGTTCTTTGTTTATAAATCTCACACAATCTCCTGCCTTGGCTACTCCCGTCATACTCTTTGAAATAAAATTTGAACCTTATAAAAACATTAAAGTGCACATTATAACCCACATAAAAATGATTGTACATTGTATTATTAAAATACTATAAAATACAGAATAATAGGCCTACTTACTATGGTAAACTAGAATCAAGTTCATATAAACTATTGTGTTATTAACACTAATACCAACTACACTCGTAAAAAGATGTTATTTGCAGCAACGAAGAACCATTTTGAATTAAAGGTTAAAAACATTTCTTTCTTACCATTTTATTTACTTTTCTTCACGATTTACCAACATTTATTTTTAAAAGTTTACTTGATACTACAGAATTAAAAACACTAGTTAGTAATATTAATACCGTTTACTATGACAAAGTACAGTATTTTTTTTCATGTGAGAGAAAACAAATTGGGGTTTATTATAATCTTATGACTTTTTCTTAATTTTTTTCATTGTAAGTCAGGTCCGTTTAAAATATTTCGATTGCCTTTTATTTTTACCTTCTTTAAAAAAGCATTCGTAAAATAAAGAACACAAAACAGCGCGAAAGTGAATAAATGAAACCCAAGATCATCTTTTCATATTTGTATCATTTTTTTTTTTTTTTGAAATAGCCTACCATATGTATTTGATATACTGGTATGTCAATGCTCGGGACAAAATATCCACGATGAAAATTTCAACAAATAATAAAATTGTCTACGGAGAAAAAACGTTCAAGTTGAACGTAAAGTCCAGCGATTCCGGATACCTTTACTGTAAATTTCCATATCTGTATGTACAACCTCGTGTGATAAATATACTGGTGTTGAAAGCACAGAGGGTCATCTGGTGTAGTAATTAAACTGCTGCATGAATGTCACAGCATAGTGTGGGTGGAGACTGTAAGTACAGTAACACAAGAACCGAAATATTCATCCAGGACGACGGTATCCAAAAATAGCTGTCATGTTCACCCTCATCAGAGCTCTGGTCTATTTTAAGATGTAGTTGGTCATTGTGTACAGCAGCCTGTATCCTTTAAGTGTGGTTTAATAATTATTTCTCACTTCCTGACCTGTAACGAAAAGACAAACCATTCAGTGTTTCCTCTTCGTATGTTCATATATTCCCACGTGTGAAAAGTAAGGAAACAAGAGCGCGCGTTAGATTTCACGTAGGCCTATGTTGTGGTTTAAATAAAACCTCATAGTTGCTGCAAACGCTTTGTGATTTAAACTTGAACCCCTCTCTCCTCGTGTTTGCTATGATAACATCATCAATGGTCCTTTGAGAATGACTATTTCTGTACAATATAAGAGCAGATGACCCATCAGTCTGTCAACAGTGACGGGGCTCATCATGCCGGAAATATTAACAAATAAAATATCATAATCGTTAAATACCGATTCATGGGAAAGTTTGGAGACCTTGTGGAATTGCTTTGTTTGTCCAAATTCCCCCTGGTCGATGAAATCGCCGTCCTGAGAGTTTAATGGTAATCTGGCCTGACTATTGCGGTTCATTCTGGGACTTTGACAAGTTTGGGAAACATTTGTTACGGATTATTAATTGCGACTTTTAAATGCACCCTTGACAGAATGGAAATCATTCAGTAACTTAATCCTATTAGTGCAATGCCACACAGAGTTTGAAGCAGCAAAAACATTTTTTTATTTTAAGGTTGGTAAGCGAATAGTTCAGTATCTAATTTTGAAAAAAATAAGTTTGCGTTGGCGGAAAAAAATTGGAATAGAAAAGCATTTTTTGTTCTTTATACCATGAGGCTATTGAATGCTTTTGGTTGAGAAATGTTACACAGGTATGCATTATTTTTCATAAATGCACACCTGACCTGTCAAATGTCTAAAAGAGCCACCAGAGCAATGCCTTAGCAATGTCTGTGGTATAAGCGGCATAATTGGTTCTTTGAATTATTTGAAAATAATGCATATAGGCTGTGCAATTACCACCTTGGATGTCCATTACTTTCGAATAATTCAACAAAATTCAATTATTTCGTACATATTCAATTATTTAAATCAAGAACAGAATGATAAATCATTAAAGGAAGTGATCGTGTCTTTTTTGGTTAGGCCTATATGACCAATAATTTAGAAAAACTAAAACACTTCAATAAAAGCAAATAAGACGCAGCCTGAAGTTTTAAAAATAAACAAGACACTTATTTTACAATATTCACTTAAATTGAACTAAAAGTGTTTTACTTTAAAATAAAAATCATTAAAATTAAACCGTTAATCGGTTAATCTCCAAAATGGCAGAAATCTCTAACGATTAGTTTGTGTTTGTGTCTCAGTTCGTGTGGAAAGGAATTCAGTCTGGTTAATTACTCTTCTCGTCTAATATACACAGGATTAAATCAAAGCCGCCAGTCTGAATAACAGCGAGACTAATGGAAACGCGGAAAGGTCATCATAACAAACCATTAAAACCACTAAACTCCCTGTACTGGCGGAGATCCAGCGACACCCTAACAGCTCCTGCTGTCCCCATCAGACCATTAAATGCTTCCCGGTGATCGATTGTGCACTTGTTTACTGAACGCATCGCTCTTGAAGGAAACCAGATCATTCCTGGAGCTCAAGAACATGAACCTCTCTGTTCACCACCATCTGATCGGCCTAAAAAACTGCTTTAGTAGAGGAAAACACAACTGATTTTCTTTTCATTATTAAAGATATATTTCAGTGTTTTACGCATTGTTTAGAATTTGCAAATCTTTTACAAACATTTGATCAAACAGCTTTGAGGTCTCAGCTTGAGATGATTTTTAAACGGTATTGAGTTCACATTTATTCTGGCCTCTGTCTGGATGCGTTTCTTTCTTATTCGGTTCAAGTCACCCAATTCAAAAACATTACAATTATTTTTTTATTTAATTTGTAAAGAAAGAAACTAATGCGCAATGATGTTTCTGTCTACAAAAAACTAATTTCAGGAAAAATAAGTGCGTATACGCCTTTACTTGAAAGATTTTGTAAGGTCAATAAAAACATTTCAAGTGAACTTAAACTACTGAACGCTTGTATAAGCCTATCTATACTTTAATACATTATTATATAAATATTATTTCATATTTATTTTTATGAAATGATAGCCTACTACCAATAATACGCGATACATCAATGCATTTATCCTCCGTACATTGTTTTGTTTTTGACATGTTCTTGTTTCTAAAATGGTCTGTTTAAATAAGTATTTTATTATTATATGAATAATCTTTGTTTAGCAACTAAACTGTGGCAGGATTTAACTTAGGTAAAAATTATCTTATAACAACTCCAATATCTCTCTAAACTTTGTCCATTGCAGTTGTATTCACAACTTGGTTCAATATGAAACAGTAAAATACAGCGTTTCAGGGTTAAACCACATAATAAAAATAATAATTATGCATTCAAACCAACATTTTATTAGCCTGACTGAGACCTGACATTCATCTCATTAAAATGACACGAGACTGCTCTCTAGTGGTCAAGTGAAGTATGACACATTGATCATAGAGTTTCAGTGCCTGCAGTAACCTGATGAATTTCTCTTAAAAGGGACACTTTACGAAAATTTTTTAAGATGTAAGTAAATCTTTGGTGTCCCCAGAGTGCGTAAGTGAGGTTTTAGCTCAAAATATCATATAGATAATTTGATTATAACATGTTAAAATTGACACTTTGTAGGTGTGAGCAAAAATGTGCTGTGTCCTTTTAAATGCAGATAAGCTGATCTCTGCACTAAATGTCAGCGCCGTGGTTGGATAGTGCAGATTAAGGGTCGGTATTATCCCCTTCTGACATCACAAGGGGAGCCAAATATTAATGAGGTATTTTTTGACATGCTTGCAGAGGCTATCCTATCTCACGGCTAATCGTGTTATAGTCACAAAAGTTTTGATTAATTTATTTGTGCTATTGACACGATTTTCCACAAATGTCGTCTTCGTGTCACCCAGCATGAATTTCAATAAACAGCTTTCGCACGACTTTCTTTATTGTGTCATTCATTTTATATTTTTTCTCATTCTTTTTTCCTATTTTTAAAACATTGTCACTTGGGGTTAGGGTAAGATTCAGGGTTTGTGTTAGGATGTAATTTTATGCATTGGTTTTTCTTCTGCTTTTAAAACTATTCTTGTCTGGAGTTGGGGTTAGAGTTGGGGTTTGGGTTAGGATGTCACAGAAAGTAATTCTAACCCCAAGCGACAATGGGGAAAAACAATGAGAAAACAAAATATTAAATGACACAATAAAGCTGTGCCACAAACACGAAAAAACTGTTTATAGACATTTATGCTGGGAGACACAAAAAAATGACAATCGTGCTCCAGTGGCACAAAAAACATTAATAAAAAATTCTGTGAGATTGGGTTGGGCAGAGAATGGTTTACTAAAACTAAGTTACTGGGTTAATCTTTTGCATATTTTCTTAATAGACGCACTAGGGACCCGTTATAGCACAAAGTCCGAATTTCATGATATGTCCCTTTAAGATTTAAATTGTCTAACTTCTGCTGTCATGCACCATCTGCCCACTACATTGCTTTATTTTGCTTTATCTATTTAACTGCAGCATTGAAACTTGGTCTAAGTTTTGACCCTTGACTTATTTCCCAGTGTAATAGTGTATCTGGGGAAGCACTCAGTGTAGAATCCAAACACATTTGGCAGCAATAGCTCATATTTCATCATTGTTTACTGCACACTCATTCCTGTAATCCCCAATGCAGCAAGAGTCAGCTGTTAGAACGCTTCCACATATACGTTATTCTTATGGCGTCTGCTTTAAGACGCTGTCAAAAACGCACAAGATTTTAAACATCATTATTAGGATTATAAGAAAGGAAATATTCATTTAGTTTTTATCCAAGCTAGATGTATAGAGTAGTTCAGGTTTTAGTTTAACATTTTAGTAATTACCCATTTAAATTGATCTTACTCTCTTGAAAATAACCTGGTATTAGTGCTTTGTTCTACTTAAATAAGTGATAAGTAATCAATGTTAAGATTTCTCCCTGGCCAACCAAATCCCATAGATGTTTCAATGCCTTACAATGACCTTTCAGAAACACAGCAACGTGTTTAAAACTAACCAGAACACTTCTGTAAGCAGATAGCAATAGTCTGGCAAACATTCAAAACATGTTAACATGTTCTCAAACTTTTTCGGCGTGCAGCCCCCTTGTGTACAGTGCAGACCTTCGCGGCCCCCCCAAAGAAAATTTATGACATAAAAAATTCTAAAACTTACAAAACATTTTAAATTATACAACCTATTGCTGTTGTTTAGTAGCCTTATTTTTCTGAGGTTTAATTACACAGAATTTGTGATAAATTAATGTATTTTATTAATGTTAAAACTGGTGCCTCCCGGCACAATCTAGCGGACCACTGTCTTAAAGTGATCAATTCTAGATTTACAATTAGGGTTGTAACAGTATGAGATTTTTACCATATTATAATCGTCTCAGAAAATTCACACTATTAAACAACCATTATTATTATAAACATCAGCTAAAATTATCTTTAAATAAATGAAAACAGATAGGTTATACATATGGTTTATTAGATCAAACATTTTACGAAAAAGATAACATTTAATGGAGATATGAGTCTACCGTTTAAAAAAAATTAAGATAAAATAAAGTTAAACATCTCCCATTTGAACAAAATGATTAGACAAGAATAAACCAATCTGTCCTTCCTAATGAACCGCATAAATGGGAGGGGAAAAGTGCAGGGCCATTTTCAGACACCAAAACTAGTATTATTTTTCCCATGGCAGATTTTAACTTTATTTCGGCAGGGGATAGAGAATAGAAAAATAAAATAAAATTTTAAACAAATCATATGAAACTGCAGCTGCCCAGGCTGAATGAAATCAAACAATGAAAACAATGACTTATTCCTGCATAGATATTTCAAAAAAGTGAATTATACCATTTTATACCATGTTGATAACTATCCTTTAGTGCACTTGGAGTTCCTTTAACCAGATGTTCTTGCATCGTATTAAAAGAATGTTATTGGAAAGAGAAGTTACTGCAGTATTGGTGTAGTCATGTTTTAAGTTGACTAGTAAAATAATTGAATCGAGAATCGGTCAAATGATCTGGGAAAAAATCTAGATTTAATTTTTGGTTAAACCGCCCAGCCCTAGTTCACCGACCGATAATCGTCCATGGCATTACCGTGGTATACCGCAATACCATCACAGCCCTATTTACAATAGTAATATAAGCAAATAGGGGCCACTAGGTGGTGACATTTTATAAAACATTTATCATCAATTCTGTGTAATCATACTTAGGAAAAATACAGCTACCAACCAACAGAAGTACTTTGTATCTTTAATAAGTTTTTATTTATTTAGAATTCTAAGTTTGAGATGTTTGTGTTTCATGAACTTTCTATGGGGGGATAGAGGGGATACAAAGGATGTAGACCCGCCTGCTAAAAATTTTAAGAACCACTGCTATAACATATATTTAATGATGTAATGATAATATTTTAATGATGTCATTCAGTTTCATTACCCTCATATTAGTTTGAACTTCTTATTAGCAGTTGTACCTTATTGGGCCATCTTAACCATTTGGTTTTCAATAAAATAAATAAACCTTTCTATACCGGTAATATTTAATTTTCTCTATCTTAAATAAACCCTCTAGGAGTGTATCTAATCTTGAGGATCCCCTTTTATATATTTTTTTTATATTCACTGCATTATCTAGTGGTCATCTGAGGTGTTAGGTTCTTCATATTAGAGTTTATTAATGGTTTTTGTAACTCTACTAACTCTACCTAATGGTTTCGCAGACCTTCAAAGGGTTCATGATAAAATATTTAAACTGCTTTCTTTAGCGACATCTCAATCACATTATTGTATTGAATTATTTCTCTCACTGCTTTGAAAATGATAGTCATTGTTTAAGTAAATGTTTTTGTATTTTAAAAACATTTAACTTTTTTTTAATTATATACATATTTTGCTGGAAACATTATTGTAAATAATGACATGGGAACTGTGCAGAAAATACTGTTTTAATTCATCAAGGCAGAGTGCAGCTGTGATGGGAATGCAAATCACATCTTGACAATTATAAAACAAAATCACACACACAAAACAAAACAGGCACATACAGTATAACACACACACAAACACACAAGAAACAAAAAAACACTATAATTTTTTGTGCAAAAATACATTCTTAATACAAATGCCATTCTTGCTCTTACCAACATAAACTAAATTTTTGAGTACAAGAATACACATTTTCTTATTGTTGCTAGACATTTTTCTACAGTATGTCTCACACAAGACACGCATAACACAACATACATGGAGACAACCACATTGTAACATGGAGAAAAAATATTTTTTTAAATGTTTCTTGTGCAAGATCATAAAAAGATCTATGACATTTTTACAATGCCACACAAAGTAATGGGACATCTACTAAAAATCCTGTTGTGGAAAATGTCATTATGTTGGATATAAAAAAGACATTTATTTAAGATGCTTAAAAGTCATTGCCAGCACATCTCAAAGTGAAGTTATAGTTTTGAGAAAAGCTCCAGCATGGTAAGTGCAGATGACACTTACAGATTGTTTTTTAATTCAAATGTCCGAACATCATTTTGCTAGACACATAACCTCTTCACGTGTACTCTGTCCTGCTACACTAACTAGTAGTGTTGTGTTAACTTTCTTCTAACTCAATCGATGTGTGTTCAGCTCCTAAAACGTAACCGTATCTGTGCTCCGCTATATTGATTGATTAGTGTATTCAATGTTTCCAGAAGCTAAAAAGTGCTTAACTTCTCAGTAAATGGATTCACTCTCGCGAAAGTTTCCGAAAGAAAGACTGAAAGTGCTTCCGAGTCTCCTGGTGACCGCTCCGCTCCTCCAGCTCCATAAGGAACGCTCATAATCCCGGCCCTGTTTCCTCGGACCGCCCGACTGACTCTCTTTATCACCGGTGGGGGAAAGAATCGTCCTTCTGTCAATCTGTATGAAAACATTTACTAGATACACTATGGGAGGGTAACGGTGTCTCAATAGGTACTTTTACACGCAACCAAATAATCCGTTTGTAATCGTATTGATGGCTCAGACGGATTGAAAAGTCTTCATGTAAACACCTTAATTAAAACTTGTGGTTGATCGGATGCAAATTTGATCGTATTGAAAGGGGCGGTGTAGTCCGATCTGTGATCCGATCAGCAGGAGAAAAGTACACATGTGCACAAGCGCCTGAATCATAGTATTTTCTCAATCGGATGCATTAATACATTGTGCACATGCGCAGGAGAATTTTGCTTAAGTTCACATCTTATAATTGCATCTTATTTATGTATCACATGATTCACAGAAACATACAATAGCAAGGCAATGGCAACACACATTATTAATGTAATGGGGTCACGCGCTGTACATTCTGCAGCATTCATGTCTTTAATAACATTACATAAAGCAATAAAATAGCATTGTGCCTTTCAAAAAGTGTTATAAAGTGTGAACTCGAAGAGAGATGCTGTGTGCTGCGTTGCCAAGTCCTCTGCTTTTTTGCGGACTTCAGATTTGAGCTACTTTTAAACTGTTTCAGCAAGTTGATTTTTTTTCTGCAGGTTAAAGATGAAAGGATTTTGTTTATTAGTTATTGGTATTTAGGCTATGAATAATCTTTGGGATGCTTTTGGTCTAGTTTTGAATGTCTGTTAGGCTGGTTTTGATACATGAATCTGGCAACCCTGGTTGTGCGCTTGCAAAGATGGATTATATAGAATGTACATGTAAACTAACATTTTAATCAAATTTGCAAATGTTAAGCTTACATGTAAACTGTACTGTTGTAACCCACAATTAAATTAAATTATTTTTGAATTGACAAACTTTTGTGCATGTTAACATAGCTATTTAGGAACCGGGCAGCTAAAGGTCAAACCCCTCCGGGGCGCTTATTTTTAATATTTGGTTTATTTACAAATCTATCAATATTATTGCTATAAACTTAATTTATGTTAACCAACATTAAATGATTGCATTATCTAATGGCCATATTTCAGAAGTCTATGACTGAATTAGGTGAACTTTAACCGCATTCCCCACATGGCCTTGTTGTTTTCATTATTACTTTCGAGTATTACTTTAAGATAAAGTTTTTTAAAATCATGTCCGATGAATCATATACATTCAGACTAGGTGAAGTGTGATTTCATGCCGTCTTCTGTTTGCAGATTTGCACGTCTACGTACCTCTTGCGTTTGTAGACCGATGACATCGAGTTCTAGTCCTTTCTCCGTGCAGCTCTTCAGCATGTGAACGACCTCGGCATGCTCCGCCCACCTGCAGTCTGAACCATTCACAGCTATGATATAATCGCCCTCACAGAGCCCCGCCTCCTAAAACATGCAATGTGATGTATGATGATTTTACAAAGCATTACAGCCCATAACTGCACAAATAATGGCTGAATGGAAAAATAGCTAAATGTTTTTTGGCCGTAAATTTACGTACCGCAGCACATCCCCCTGGCAACACCCCGGCAACCAGAACCGGCGAATCACCTCGAAGTGTGAGACCAAGTCCCGCCTCTCCTCGAACCAAGAACGCGTGACGCCTCACCCATCGGTTTCGAGCAGAAAACACATGTAGCGGACCCTGTACAACAGAGCCGAATGTCACACGGTTCTGTATTATCTGCGCTATTGGCATCTATAAGTGTGTGCATGTTGTGTAAGTTACCAGTCGATGGAAAATATCAGTCACTCTGACAGCACTGAAATCTGGAGTTTTAATATCAGGCTTCTGCTGTGTGTGAGCTGTAGGATACACAGAAATGATACCATAAGTAGTTGTAAACGTATTGTAGACCACAAGCCTTCATGTATCCTCATTATAGATGATAGATCAGCATGTTCCTCACATTGAATCTCCGGAGCTTCAGCGACCTCACAAAAATCATCTTCCTGATCAATATCCGAGTATTTTTCCAGGGATCGTGAGTGAGCCTGCGACAGGACTTCCTGTAGGATGTCCATCTTACGCAGCATTTTACACACGCCGTGAAGACGCAGGGCTTCCTCGTGTCTTATGATGGCTTTACGCAGATGAGCTTTACCTGAACAATCCAAACAAACATCATTAAGACCACTAACCCAGACTTTAACTACAGCTTGGCATTCAAAAGACTAACCGAGTCTTTGTTTGTGCTCTGGATCCTGAAAATTCAGTCTGTCTGGGGGTCTGGTGTGAATCTGTACAAGAGCTTTAATCTCTCGAGTGTCATCATCTTCACCTATCAAACCTGAAGAGACAAAAAAATCCATAATTTAATCTAACTAGTCTATTACCTAAAGTCAACATAAAACAGCACTAGTCATTCTTCTTGGCCCCACCTTTTTGAAACACACTGATTTTTACAAAGCTTATCATTCTGAAAAGCGCAGTGTGCTCTGATTGATCATCTATCCAGTGCATTGTGATTGGCCGAATACCTCAAGTGTGTGACGGAAATGTTACACCCCTTACCAAAAAACAGCGTCTCCACGACATGGCGGTGGCGTCAATACTACAGCAAGTGTAAAAGTGAACCTTTGGGTGGTGTAATGCAAATCTTCACACACTGTTGTGTGGTTTTGTGGGTGTGTGTTTGAATCAGGCTTTTTAGGATGAGCATTCGCTTTTACACTGCAAAAAAAAATTATTTTCTTACTTCGTATTTTTGTCTTGTTTTGCGTACAAATATCAAAAAATTCTTAAATCAAGATGCATTTTCTTGGTGACCTTAAAAAATAAGTCTAGTTTTTAGATAAAAATATACAAGTTAAGTGCATTTGTGCATAAAAAAGCAATCTACCAATGGGGTAAGATAATTTTTTTTTTATTAAAAATGTTTTTTGGCTTACCCCATTGGTGGATTATTTTGCTTTAGATTTTTTATTTTCTTTGGTCATTTTACTCATCAAGAAAAATGCATTTTGATTTAAGATTTTTTTGATATTTTTATCAGGGATGCCAATTTATGCAATTCACCATATTTGATGATTGATTAAATTAACGATCAAAGAAAGGGTCTTTGCTTTCGGTAGGCTAACCGTATTTGCATTTTCTGTATTGGGCCCTATCAGATCCACTGGGGACGCCATTTCGTTGCGTTGGCAGTCAGCCTACGAGAGCATGACGATAAAAAGCCCAGGTGTGTGCTTGCATCCATCATCAGTGTGATCATGGCTAGTTTAACTTCTGCGCGCTCGCTTCATTTTTTTCTTCGGCTGTATGTGTTTTGCGCAGGCGGTGCACACACACGACCATTGTTAAGTTTTATCGATTTTATTTCTCGTCGACAATTAATTACAGATCAATTAATTGTTTACATCCCTAATTTGTACCATAAACAAGACAAAAATACTAAGAAAAAAAGAAAGAATATCTCTTTGGGTTTGAGACTTTACAGATCTTCTAACAGCTTTTAACACTCCAAAGACAAACATGAAATCGCATCATATGACCCCTTTAATGTTTTGGATAACACAGAATATAGAGAAGCTCACCTGAGCAGTCACACAGTGCCACAGCAGTGTAGTAATGGGCCAAAGCTCGGAAATGATGAGTTTTGACCTGAACCATTGAGATCCAGGAGAAAGGAACATAGTCTTTTAGTAACGGTACTGACATCGCCTGAAGAACCAGAGAATACACGTCTGATACCTGCACGCACACACAATAACAGATTTATGTGAGGGTTAGGTTATGAGAACCATTTCATCTTCAAAGATCTTTGTGTGTGTGTGTGTGTGTGTGTGTGTGTGTGTGTGTGTGTGTGTGTGTGTGTGTGTGTGTGTGTGTGTTTTTGTACCCTTGCTGCCTCCTGGGCTGCTTGCAGAAGCTCATTAAGTTTTTCTTCGTGCATGTTCAGTATGACTTTTTCACACACACACTCCTGAACCTGCCAACAACAGACGAGACTTGTACATACAACCCAAAATGAATCCATACATACATGTTGAATTAAGGTTTAAGACCATTTATATAAAACTACTTGACGCACGTTAAAGTAATATTCCACTATCATACAAAAATCCTGATAATTTACCCAACCCCATGTCATACAAGATGTTTATGTCTTTCTCTGTTTAGTCGAGAAGTTTTTTGAAGAAAACATTCCAGGATTTCCACGTGATTACTTTCCACGTTATTACGTAATGCATAAGGTTGCGCTTGGTGGGGTCACACGGCTATTGCAAGACGAGAAGTTGTTGTTAATAAGACCCTTATGTCTCGGTTGAAATCGTCTTTGAAGCGGCATTGAAACTGTAAACTGTTGAGGTCCACTTAAGTCCACTATATGGAGAAAAATCCTGAAATGTTTTCCTCAAAAAACATTTCTTCTTGACTGAACAAAGACATAAACATCTTGGATGACATAAGGGTGAGTAAATGCTCAGGATTTTTTATGAAAGTGGAGTAATCCTTTAACACTTTTCGTTGTTACCTGAGCTACCATAAGCCGGACCAGCATGCTGAGAGCAGAGCTGCTCATATCCAGACTGGGTGCATGAGAGAAATTCTCCTGCAGGTAAAGAAATGCACCTGTACACACAAACACACAACATTGCATTTCATAGAAGCACTTAAATCATACTAGTACTTAAAAATCATCACTGCAACGGTGCAATATAAAATAGCTTTTTTGCTATGTCTGCAGAAAGTTTTGGCAAAATTGCTGAATTCACTTTTATTTAAGGTTTATTCTCTGAATACATCAAACCAAATGAGTTCTCTAAATTAAGCCAAAGCAAAATGTACTCTGAAATAAACTGAACTAACATAAACCAGATAATGTGCATTTTAGGAGCATTATATTTTGCATATCAAATTACATATGGAGATATATAAACAATAATATATTATATTATTGTTTATATATCTCCATAACTGGGTCCGATGTGATATGCATCTCGATGCATAGCCTACGGTGCAATACATTAAAGATATGAAGAAGTTACCGATACAATGCTGTTCACCTCATTACACGATGCACTGTGGTACATTAATTTTAATTCTGTTCAACACAATTTCATTCAATGCAGTATGACGCAATGAAAAAATATGATGCTATGCAATTTAATATGGTACAGATAGTTGGATTGGATTTATGCATGAGCATCGGAAACATTTTAAGATGAGTTGCTACAACTTGTAAAATATAGTTGAAATATATCAACTTCATTTTCTAAGTTGTAGTAACTCATCTCTTGTCAAGATAAATAATAGTAAGTTTAAATGACTTGTAAAACGGAGTTGATTAAACAAAAATGTAATTTAATTAAATTTAATTAAGGCAGCAAAGATTTTTTTTTTTACAGTGTAATGATATTGGACCCACTCACTTTTTATTTATTTATCTCATTTGTCTGTTCACTTGTTAGAGCGCCGTCAGTCAAATCCATTGCACAAGAGGAATAACCTAATAAATTAAACTCCATTTTGCATTTTAGCTACTGCCTTGACTTTCCTACTGCTGCTTCCATTCCACTTGACTCATTTAGAGTCCATATCATTTAAACTCCATTTCATGTTTTCACTAATTTCGCCAACTGTACTCCCACAAGACAACAGGGTAAGCAAAGCTTAAGGCTATAAAAGCAATAACTTAATTAAAAGAATACAAGAAAATGGCATCTACTACCAGTAAATGCTTTGGACCCACACACATTTGTTTTGCTTCCGACACCCATGGATTTGTAATGACTTGTGGATAACAGCTCCATGTTATGCTCTATGTGACTTTCATGACACGCCTTAGTCTCTGTACACTGAAACAATGACTCACTAATGCTGGGTACACACCAAAAGATAATCGGGCTGATTTTGGGCCGATTTGCCCCCTTCCGACAATCCTAGATATGTCCCGATCATGGTTCTTATCAGATTTTCCCCTGGTGTAAGGTGTGTTAAGAGCGTCCGAACCTTATCGGAAGAACGTCGGAGCCGCCCCGATCGCGAATCGTAAATATTAAACATGCTTTATATTTACGATTCAAAATCCTGGGGCCTCATTTATAAAATGCTGCGTAGAAACCATCCTACATTTGATCTTACGATCATTTATCAAAAATGCGCACGTGTGATTCATAAACCGAACTTACTCACAGAAAACGCACGTATCCCTTTCTTTCAGATGTGAAATTTATAAATCGCAAATGATCTTGAACTTGTGCGCAGCTGAGCAGTTTCAGACCTCCGCCTTTAAACGATGATGTCATAGACATATAAAAGAGAACTTGTCAATGTTTAAAGGCAATTTCGAGCAGCAAGAATGGCTTATATTGCCAAAAACTTGCAGCAATCGGACAAGCAAAAGTGCGTACGTCTGTTCAGATCCTGACGTGGTGCTAAGCACTTTTCCACATTAAAGACAGTTTTTATAAATATGGACTTTGCCGTGGATTTTTGCTTTACGATCAATTCTGTGCGTACGCACACTTTATGAATGAAGCCCATGATGTGTGGGGGGAACGCTGAGGGCACGCTCTTGAAATTATCACGTGAAACGAAACAGTATCCAATAAGAAAGCGAGATGATGGAAGACAAAACCATAACAACTACAGTCATGGCACATCTCCAAAATGAGATAGACATCAGAGATGTTCAAAAGCACATTTCATGTCATTTCTTTATCCCTCTAAAAATTCTTAAATCAAGATGTATTTTCTTGATGAGCGAAACGACCTAAGAAAATAAGTCTAGTTTTTAGACAAAAAATATACGTTAATTTGTGCTTAAAACAAGCAAAAATATCTGCCAATGGGGTGAGAATCTTTTCTTGAATAGTGTTTAAGAAAAAAATAACTTATTTCAAGATTTTTTCTCACCCCATTGGCAGATATTTTTGCTTGTTTTAAGCACAAATTCACTTCTATTGTATATTTTTATTCATTATTTTCTTAGGTCGTTTTGCTCCTCAAGAAAAAGCATCTTCATTTAAGAATTTTAAGATATTTCTACTGAAAACAAGACAAAGATACTAAGTAAGAAAGTGTAGTGTTTTTGCAGTGTAGTGTTGTGATACGCCAGCAGGTGATAAGTCACTAATAATTATACAGAAATAAATCTTTTTTAATTCCGTATCATTTTTTACCGATGCAAAATATGTAAGGAATAATTGACGACGGCCGTTAAATTTTTTTGAAAAATATACACCTCGGGTGTGCATTATTTTTCAATAATTCAACGGCCCGTCATCAATTATTCTGCTTAAACTACGGTAACACACCTTAAGACACTGATCACATGATATATTTAAAGGGATTTGTCTGGTTTTTGCTGTTGCGAGTAGGACTATTTCTTCCGCGTCTGATCCAATGCCTCTTTTGCCTGTTCCAAAACATCATTTTAAAGCTGCAATGGAGGCTTGAGCTGTTGATAGCATTCTAATGCAGTTATTAATGAAGTTATTAGGAAAAGAGCGACAGCGACACAGAGAGAGAGAGAGAGAGAGAAAGAAAGAAAGAGTGCGGGCGAGCGAGAGAGAAAGAGAGATTGTGTGAACGAGGCTACCTCTGTGCGTCTCTAAACAGCGCTGTTATTGCCTCAGAAAATTGTCTGTCATGTTGTTTTTGTTAGTCTGTTATTACAGTTAACTATGCAAAGTGAGATGGAACTTCAATGTGGTCAAGAGAGCTGCCTGGAACTATGTTCGCCGTGCGTTTCCCAGAAAATAATTGCACACTTCAGAACGTTCATCAGCCAATCAGATTCAAGCATTCAACTGACCCGTAGTATAAGTTAGAAATGATGCATCGCGATGCAAGTGCTAATTTGTATCCAATGCACAGTTTTTAAACTGATGCATCACATCATACATTTTTTATGCCGATGCACAGAGCAATTGGGGAATCATCCCTCTTATATATTATAGCAAACCGTTTTATTACTGATAGTTTTAACAATCACAGACAGTACCTGCAGCCCTCTGGAAAGCATCAATAGCGTCCTGGATGCCAGTCAGTGTGGAACGATCTTGTCTGGCTCCAATCTGAGTATAAAGAGCTCCGATGTTGAATAAGACGCTCGCTTTCTCAAATGCCAGCGCTCTCTGTACTGACGGCACGCCGGTCAGCGAATCATACCTGCAGTAAGAGTAAACATGATCTATTATAAAGCAGCTCTACACAAACACACACTGATGTATTTGATATGCTGTAACGCATCTGTCACCAGTGGAAATGAATTCCCAGAGTTCTGTGCGGCGAGTAGAAACGCTGATCCAGGAAATAAAGCTGATTGTAATATTCCATCAGCAGTTCCTGACCCGATTCATCCCGACTGGGAGTTCGCATGGCCTGAGGAGAGATCAGGTGTACGTCTAAGTCACTGTCGGAAAAATAATATTTTGCCTCTTTGTGACGACTCTAGCTCTCACCTGTCTCAGAGTCGTAAACTCATGGATCTCATTCAGATATAAAGAGGCATCTTCACCAAAATGTTCACTGATAAAATCCTGATGAGAGAGCGTAAACGTGTTATGAATGTGTTTAAAGCATCTTCAGTACAGTGCGTGTGAATTTAGGCCTGTGAAGATTCATCTCACCTGAAGAGGAACAGTCATGTCAATCTCTTTAGTCTCTTTCAACCCCAGTGGAATCATGGGAACATTTAGCGTCTCGCTGTAATAGAAAGATGATTTGTCTGTAATGCCTGCCAGTTTAACAGAGGTCATGGTGCGTTCACACCAGACACGAATGAAGTGAAGTGACTTTAATAGAGCCCAACACTTAACACTTAAATCAACACGTAACAGTTTTTTTCAACGGAGTTTCAAAAGACTATAAACGATCCCAAACGAGGCATAAGGGTCTTATCTAGCGAAACGATTGTCATTTTTGACAATAAAAATAACAAATATACACTTTTAAAGCACAACTTCTCGTCTAAATCCGGTCCAGCGTGACCTAACGTAAATGAGTAGGGGAGGTCACGTGTTACATATATAACACGCACATTTGCGGACCATTGTAAACAATAAACTGACACAAAGACATTAATTAGTATCAGTTGATATACAACAACGTAGGAACGGTCCTCGTTCTCAACACTTGTAAACACTGGGGCGGAGTTTCGCGTTCGTCCTCTGTGACCTTGACGTCATAACGTATTGCGTGGGGTCACTTTGGCGCATCACGACCGGATTTAAATGAGAAGTTGTGCTTTAAAAATGTATATTTGTTATTTTTATTGTCAAAAATGACAATCGTTTCGCTAGATAAGACCCTTATGCCTCGTTTGGGATCGTTTATAGTCTTTTGAAACTCCGTTGAAAAAAACTGTTACGTGTTGATTTAAGTGTTAAGTGTTGGGCTCTATTAAAGTCTATTAAAATGAGAAAAATCCTGCAATGTTTTCCTCAAAAAACATAATTTCTTCTCGACTGAACAAAGAAAGACATCAACATTTTGGATGACATGGTGGGGATTAAATTATCTGGATTTTTCTTTTAAGAAAATGGAATATTCCTTTAAGCCATAGTGATTTACATGTTAAGTCAATGCAAAAACATTTTGTACGCCATTTGTGCGTGTTGAAAAATCTAAACTTTGCTGGATATTCACGCTACGTTAATCAGGAGTTTGCTTTAATAGTGACGTGATTGCGACATAGCGAGCCAAGGCAGAAATACGAAACAACAATGGACGACAAAATCATCATTGCTGTATTTGGACACCCAGAGCTGTACGACACATCTTTTGTAGAAAGAGGAATAAAAAGGATCTTGCTTGGAAGAAAGTGAGTAAGGAGGTCGGACAATCTGGTTAGTTGTATAAAAAAATGCTCTTTAGTCAATTTGAACTATATACATACATATTGAGACTACAAGCTAGCTAAAGCCAGCAGATTGAGTGCATTGTCGTCTGAGTTTCACGTGCGAAAGATGCAAATAAATTTAAATTGTTCAAGCGTCCAACTACGTGCGAATAGCGCGATTTATTCACATCATTTGCATCTGGTGTGAAGGCGCAGTCAGACATCTGATCAACACTCTAAATGACTAGTAGACATCCACAGAGTTGCAAAGATGAAACATTTAGACACCAAATGACTTTATAAGTGATTCTAGGTGGTTTCAAACATGCGCTTCATTTCACTATTATGACTTAACAAAATGTAAAGTGCGTGAGTTTCTTGTTTTCAAACCTCTCGGTCTGGTAAACATTCATGCTGCTGTTCAGTTCTTCGAGTTCTTCTTTGAGAAGCTGAAGGTTTGAGTTGACAAAGCTTAACTCTAATGCTACCGTCTCCTTCACCTTCTGATTACTGCTGGCCCTGGAAATATATTGAATAGCAAATGTAAGTACAACAGCATGATATACAGTACACCCCTCCCAAAATACACACTCGTGGCACATAAACAGGGCGGATCCGAGGATCTTTCCTGTTAGTTCAGGGTCATGCTGGGTGGTTTTCACACTATGTGTATTTGTACAGAGCGTGCACCTGTACATAAGTCAAACATGCATATACTGATATACCTGTAGAGATTTTCTGCTCCGGTGCGTAGAAGAAGCTCACGGTTGATCTGTTGGTTGAGTTTAGCTCTCCGCTGTTGCAGTTTGCTGCGCTGGGTTGAAACAAGAGGGTCACATCCCTTAAACACACAAACACCCGTCATATAATCACCTGCAATATGTATCTATCGGAGTGGTTCTGAATCTTTTTTACTTTAAGGACCCCTAATCCTAATATAATATTCTAGATAATTGGAAATACAGAGTTTCTTTTTTTTAGGGATGCACTGAGACAAAATCTCTGTGCCGATACTGATATTTGATTACTAATGCTGCGTTCAGACCAGCCGCGGTAGAGGCGCAAGTGATTTCAATGTTAAGTCAATGTAAAGACACGTTGACACGCATCTGGAGGTCTCGCGGCGCGAATGATGCGTTTAGCGCGGCAACCAATCAGGAGCTTGCTCTAGTAGTGACGTGATTACAGGAAGCGAGCAGAGTCGCAGAAGCCCCTCCCATGATGCGAATTTCTGTGTGAATGTCTCGATGACTAGAATTTCATGCGCGAATGAAGCGAGTCTCAAAATGTTCAAGCGGCAAACTAGATGCGGTTGACGCGAATTTGACGCCTTAAACACGGCTGGTGTGAACCCACGGTTAGAATGACATCTGCCGATACCGATAGATACTGATAGTTTGTTTTTTACTTCGTTTCAAACTATTATCCTAGTTATAATCTGCCCTGATCATCAGATGTTTTTAAACAATCGGCAGATGTCCGCCAGTGGGAAAAATAGCTTTTATCTGCCGATACCGATTAAAGGCAGATACATTGCTGGATCCTTTGTTTTTTGGTTTTAAGTCATCTTAAGGCGCCTTTGTAAATTGGTTTAGATCCCCTTGTTGGTCCCGGTCCGGAGTTGAAAACACGGATCCATTGGATCCAATCAAACTTTTTTCAAACATTCATTTTAACCATTTGGTTATGTATATTCTTGACATGTATAGGTACTTGATAAAAACATTTAAATGGCTTAAATACCCTTAGACATAAACAGACCTACAGTACAGGGCTAGTCAACTGGTGGCCCACGGGCCAAATGTGGCCCGCCAACCATCTTTATCCGGCCCGCTGGTCATCTTTGTCTGATTTAAAATCACCATGGCTGCCTTTCCACTATACAAGACAAATGGCGACCAAAGAAAGTATACGTTTCCAGTAATTAAAAAAGCAAAATACTAGATACAAGATGTGTGTATCCTTTTTGTTTTTTTATGTTTTTTAATATGACCCATAACAAAAAGAAACAAAAACAACGTTAACCTATAATATATACTTTATATAATATATGCAAAAGTAAACAATATATAAGAGGTAAACATAGGCGTAAAAGTCTGGCCCGCATCATATTTATATTTTTTAAATCTGGCCCTTTTTTAAAAAGTAGTTGAAGACCCCTGGTTTAACTGTATCTCTGTATCATCTCCCCACTAACTAGTTTTCAATAATTTTCATTAAAATAACAAGAGTATTGTGCTGGTACTATGGTAAGTAATGTTAAAGTATCAGATGGTTATAATAGTACTTTAATATATACCAAGGTACTAAATAATTATCATATTCATATAACGGTATGGTAAATGGTACTCTTAATTTAAACTTTGCAATAACATGTCTAAAACACCATGTTTTAGTATTTTTTACCATGTTATTCTCTGAAGTCCTTGAATACAATATAAATGTATTTTTATAAAATATGGTATGAGCATAAGAGCATTTGAAAAACGTAAAAACAGCCCTGAAAAAGTCCACACTTACCTTCCGGACGGATTCTGTTGAGCCTTTCTCCTCAGGTTTGAGTCCAGTTATATCGTCATCTGATCCAGAATCAGACATCATTAATTCACCCAAAGGCAACATTGTCTTTACACCTGTAACAAAAACGCTCGTGCACAGGCGCGTGCACTTACAACAACGCAACGGGTCGCGTGCACATTACAAAACTGCGCAAGTTTAACGGTAAATCCCCCCAAACACAGCAATCAGATAACAAACTCCAATTTAACTGCTTCCTTCCGCTCACTTCATGAAATATTGACACGATCTTACCGCTGCTTGTGTGTAAATACATTTAATTTATATCCATAACGCGATCTTTAAACGATTTTACACGAAATAAAAAAATCCACTTGTTGCAGTACGCGTACGAGCAGCAGCTGATCTCTCTAGACTCCAGTCGGAGCGATTCAACCAATAGAAACGCGACTTTTCTGACTGACATGTACATTGGCAAATCACAGATCACAAATAGCTCGGACTGACAGCTGAAGGACCCAATAAGCGGACAGCAGTGGGAGTAAGGTTGATTTGGAGCGGAAAAATATAATGGTTACCCCTAGCAACACCAAGGCATCCGCGAGAGAGAGATTCGATAATAAAGGCCTCATGAAAACAACATTAATCAAGATTATATTTTGTATGTATGAGACTTTATGTAGATTACATTTTTATAAACTCTAAAATGGACACCAAATTAAGTCTACACTGTCGTTTAAGATATCGATAGTTTAATTCGACCTATTCATAATACATTTTAAATAATGCTATAAATTACACTGGATAGCATTTATGATATGGATTATTTTTCAAAAACCAAACTAAATCTATTAGCACCACAAAGGAAGCAAATGTAAGAGAAGGTTAGGTAAATACATGCAGGGTTCGGATTGGGGGGGTCTTGGGTGGCCCAGGACCTCCTTATAAGCATTGATGGACCCGGATAAAGCACAAAAAATAGGGGATCCCCTGATTATTATTCAAATTAAATTACTAACTGTTACATTTATTTAACATTCTTGTGCTGTGCTGCCACAAAGCGATACTGGCCATTATTTGTCCCAATTTCGCAATAAACTAATTCAAAAGATTTCTGTCTGAATGAGTTAGGGGCTTTTAAAAAAATCTACTATTATTTCACATTAATTTGATGTGAAAATGTTTAGGGTTTGAGTTAAGGGTAATTTGGGGTTTCTGTGATTAAAAGTTGAACCAGGATGAAATCTTACTTTGTGAAATCACGGCAATGATGGGGGGCTTGTCCGGGAAGGGCACAACACCATAATCTTTGACATAATTCGAACACTGGGCTTTCCTAAATATACATGCTTACCATATAGAGTTTAATATCACATTAATACACTGCATCTAAAATCCTAAAATTATCTGAACAATGAATTTATTACTTCATATAAACCTGCAGTTTATAAGATCAACCATGTTCTTATGCTCAGTACAACCTATTGAATGTGATTTTTGTTTTAACAGATATGTAAAAGTCCAGAGTCAGTAAAAATAATATATATTTGTACATACAAATACAAATTTGTTCTTAAAACAATGAATTAATTAGCTTTAAGATTCACAGCTATAATAATCTTTTATCAAGTCAGATCCTGACTGCATTTCTCTCCATCAGTTAGACAGGAGGAAGTTGCTGCCTTTACTGTTTCCTCTTCTGATATCAAAGATCAGGGAGTTGAGCCGCTCTGATAAAGCCACCTTAAAGAAAAGGTTTCAGTCAGGCAATGTCAATGTCTTAAAGATGCCATGTGGGTAATTTTTACAAAAACTTCATGTGCTGATATAAGCAAACTTACTGTGTAATTGTGCGCTCCTTGTAATCTCTTGTGATTGGGATGCAGCCTTTGTAAAGACATCTGAGCATGCTCACGACTCTCTGATGCACTGCTTATGGGATATGTGATCTGTGCACAAAATCATAAATACTGTTATGAACTAATGTATAAAATAAAGCCCATTTAAAGAGATTTCAAATGAAAGACAGAATTTACCTGACCACAGGTGAAGACGTCCAATCGTAAGCTGGTAACTTGAGCAGGTGTGATTGACAGAACTGATCCTGTATCCTGTACTAGAGGATAACAGTTCAATGAAACTCCTGCTGTCGGTGCAGCTTCATCAGACAGACAGATCAGATCCATCTGAGGATGACCTGAGTAATAGAGATTCATTCAAATCACCAGTAAAGACTTTCACATTTAAAAAACACAAATCTAGGTATATCATTTAAGTATAACATTTTATCATTTTTGTCAAAAATGCTTCACTGATTTTTTTATTATTGTAAATCAGTTCAAATTGTCATCATAAATATAAATTGTGATTGTATGTGAATAGGATATTTCTATAATGGCATCAGTAACTAAAACTTTTTGCTTATGCATGATATTGTATGGATAACAGGAGTCAGAGAGAGCACTGTTACTGTATATATCAACCAGCAAAACTTGTATGAAAAATTAATGTACTTTTAAATATCAAGGTAGGAATGACAAATCGTTGATAATAGATTATTACTAATATCAAGTCAGATAATAGAATAAAGAAAGAATAAATAAATGTGCTGATAAGAAGATACTGACCATCTGCATCCAGAAGTCTATAGACAGATTTTCTGCCTGGCAGTGTGCTCTTCTCCGGATCTTCACTCATCTTCATTCTGGGCTGATTTCTGACCTCTATAAGCTGAAATGATTTAAATATAATTAATATATCATATATAAATATCTTCATATATATATATAATATATAAAATCTTTATTTACATTTAAAGTCCGAACAAACGTGTAGCGTCTGTTATCAAGTTCACGCTTCATCTCTGGATGAATGTAACAAGCCAAAGTTGGATTGTAGAAAGTTGTTCAGATGTGTGCATTGGAAACACAATTTTCAAATTGCACAACGCTATTTTATTGCTTTCTTTGTTCTGTCGAGAAGAAATGAAGTTTTTTAAGGAAAACATTCCAGGATTTTCTCAGATTAATAAACTTTATTTCTTTTCGACTGAACAAAAAAAGAGAAACATCTTCGATGACATGAGGGTGAGTAATATCTGGATTTTTTTATGAAAGTTGTTTAAGAAATGTTATGAACTCTACATACTGTATGTTCAGCGTGTGTCCCCATTCCCTTGTTAAAAAGTGTTGCCAATGTCTCACTACTGCATGTTTGTGCAACGAGTATCATCATGCGATACTAACCAGACGCTAACATGAACACAATTCCCCTGCACATGTGCACATGGTATTTTTGGATCCAATTGAGGAAAATACTACGAGTCAAGCGTTTACATGCGCAATTGTCTTCTGATGATCGCATCGCATCAATCTGATTACAAACTGATTATTTGGTTTCACGTAAACGTATCTATTTATTACTATCACAGGATTTTTGTTATTCACAGTGATCTTCATTGCAATGTGGTCATTTTATTTTTTGGGCTTTAAGATGAAAGTTTAAGATGAACTTTTGAATAGTACACAATAAGACCAGGAATGTATATTTATAAAGTAATACGTTTTGATGTTGTGTTAACTTTAAGGTTAGATTGGTAAAATGTTACCTTATATACACACCCCAAAGAGGGCTGACTTGTACATGTGACAAGATGAGTTCCCACCCCGACAACATCAATTTCATTATCCTGAGAGAGATTGAGAGAAGAAGAGATCTCATGTACTGTACTGTTAAGCAGATGAATTAGTTTGATCATCATGTAAAGAGCTCTTACTTTTTTGTTGAGTTCAGCGAGACTCTGTTCAGAAACACTGTTTGAGCCGACGATGACCAGAGACTCAAACTGAGGAACGGAAAATCTACAGACAGACAAACAAAGCAAACAGGAGTTTTTTAAAGTGTCTGAAAAGAATGCAAGTGTTATGCATAGCTCACAGTACAATGCTAATAGGGTTTTCTGAATGTTTTTATATTTTCTTGAGGTTTTCAGTGCGTTGTTATGCAGTTGCTAGTGAGTGCCAGAGCATTGCTATACCTCTGCTAATGCGTTACTATTGGCACTTTTTCATTGCACAGTACCTCACGGTTTGGTTTTGGTCAGCTCACCTCACTTTGGCTTGGTTAGTTTTTCCATCGAAGTGTAGTAACACTTCGGAGTGGGAGGGATTATAGGCGTGTCGTTATATTTGCGCTGCCTACAAGAGAGAGCGTTGTTGTACATTCCCATACATTCATTTTTTTCTCAGTCCTCCACAAAATTTAAATTGACCACCACATATAGATGTTTTTTTTTTTGTTCTCTCTGTCTCACTTGACAGTTTCTGTATAAACACCCGACCTGTGGCGTCAGTCGACGGCGCCCCGCTAAGCCTCATTTAAGTTGCATTTAAGCATATATGCGGACGTGCGTATCGTGTGCTGCCACAAACTTCAATTCTGGAAAAAAACTGGTATGTTGATCCTGATTCTCAACCGGTGGATGTTTTTCATCGCTAAACGGGAGATTGAGAATTTACAACAGGTTTACTCGAGACAGCGCAAGCTAGCATGAAGGTAAAGCTAATCTTTTACATTATTAGCGATGACGCTGGTAGTGATGATTCTCTCAGCTCAATCAGTGATCTACAGTGTTTTCGCGTCACATTTTGGTATCAGCTCGAGTTGCTTAGAACCCCAACCAAGGTGGTACTAAAAAAAAATATTGGGTACTACGTATTGCACCCAATGGAAAAGTGCCCAAAAGTAAGCTGACCTGACCCAAACCAAACCATGGGGTACTATGCAATGAAAAAGCGGCATATGTGATTGCCTGCTTGGGTGCCCTGAAGTCCCTATAATATTCAGGTTATTAACTAGTTATGACTCAAGTTTGTCCTGCAATGCAAGTCTTTTTCATCCGTTTTATTGTCTGTCGAGTTAAAATTGGGCATCAACAATAATTTCTTACTTCACCATATCAAGATTCATGAGTTAAGGATCAGTTATGTATACAGCACAAACAGTATGTAATACTTTGGGTTAGACGTTTGCCTCAACCTTAACAAACATCACTAATACATTGCCTGTACTCAAAGGCTATGATTACATTACACCGATGTAGTATGAAACGTAAAGAAATGTAAAGAAACAGTACATGCCTTCGCACATTCGCATTCTTCTACAGAGCGATAAATACAAACAATCAAGATGGTGCAAAACATTGATCAGAAGTGACCCTGGACATAATTTTGTAAACTAACAAATTTTAACACATGCACATGACGTCACCCTTATCACAGATTCACGTTTACGTCGTTTTTACAAAGACGACAATGCATCGTTATCAAAAACTTGCACTTTGAAACCCTAAGTTTGCGTTTTAAAACTTTAAAACACCGTCTTTGTTTAAGCCTGGGGTATCGTCTTATTATTATTGCGTTATATATTAGTATTTTTATGTGCATGCACAGTTGAACGCACAGCCTTGCAAAGCATATTTGATTAGACTTTTCCGTGTACACAGACGTTCAAAGCATTTGCATTGGGACAAATTGCAATACCTCTCCTGGCCTACATACCACATACTCTTCTGATGACGAAATTTGCGTTAAGGGCAATGTACACCGACCCTTATGTATGCGTAAAAACGTAACTATACTTCAGGCTTTAACAAACAACCAACCACATAGGAGGTTTCCCATTTACAGCTAAAGTTGTTGTCATGTAAATGGCCCCTAAATAAAGTTGTGGTATAAAGGGAAGAGCGTCTCACTTTTTGCTACATTCTTTAAAGACTCGCCGCACTTCCAGTGACTGCTTGCAGAGATCTCCACTGTCCAGTCTGACACCCAGCGGCTGATACTTCAGCTCACATAGAGCCAATGCCACAGCACAGAAACACAGCAAACCACTACTGCACGACAAAAACACACAAACACACCACAATCATCTACAGACTGCTTAAACATTAAACAAAGGGCTCATGATCACAACTCTATTAAAGTGAAATATGACAACTCTAGAGTCCAGGGTTCTCACGTTTTTAGTTATGATTACTGGATAACTACAAAAAATGATTTCCAGTGGAAATCTGCATGGGTTTTCCAGCTGAAAATCATCATTTTGAAATTCCCAGATTTTCCAATGAGTGTGGGAACCCTGTAACCCGATTGTTTTAGCTTTTTTTAAGACAAAACGTCTGAGGCAAAGTCATTTCATTTATCGGATATATCTCCATCAGGTCTCCTGAGCAACGACTGTCTTACCAGGTGACGCTGTAGCTGTCAATCACAGGCAGGAAGTTGTGAGGGTAAGCAATGGCGTACGACAGGAACGCCGCTAGTTCGCCTTCTCGGATGAGATTCGTCTTGGAGCCCAATAGTTGACACACGGAGGTTAGCCAGCCCTTAACCAGACTGATGAAATCAATACTGCTGTCACCACCCACAGGAACCAGAGTCTGCCAAAACAAATCAACTAGTACATAAATGCTTTCCATTGCTTTTACGACTTTATATTTCATAATGCCATATTTTCTAGTTGATGATGAATATAAAACTCTAATATAAATATAACAGTCAGACATCTTAAATAAGAGAAAGTGACATCACAACACACCTGTGGCCACACCTCTTCCAAAGAGGAAAAGGAAGTAACATAAGAGTGCGCTATGGTGCCTGCAACTGGAATTCCAAACAAACGACCCGCGAGGGCATTACTTGTCAAATCAAAACCTGGAAACATGAAGAATTGAGGTAAACATTTAAGTTTCCGGTTTGATACATCAAAATGCAATTTGGCAAATGTGCATACCGCAATGGTTTGCAATAACTGAAAGTAAAGTAGTCAATTTTTTAGGTCGATGCACATAATTATTATACACAGAACACACATATGATGTAAACAAAAAATTTTATTCTCCAAACGATTAGTCGCGATTAAAGTCGCCATGATACGGAAGTAGCGATTGCCTTATTTTCCCCCTGGTGACGTATATCCGAATGAAACGGCTTTTGAGATGAAATAAGGCAGGGCTGGATTTGAAATTGTCCATCGAGATCTGATTGGATCGTTTGAAGTTGGGTCGTGTTGCTAACTGCTAATCGCTGCGATCTTCTCCCAGACCCCGCCCACCTGCCATACTTTTGACCGGAAGTGAAGAGAGATCGTTTTGAGGAGGGGAGGAGATTTGCATTTTTGATTAAAGATTATGAGCACACAGGAATTTTTTAAAAATAACGAAGCTCACAGATAAGTCATTTGTTAATAATACCACAATATTAAAAAATATATATCATTTTTCATTTCAATTTCATTGAGACTTTAATTGTTATGCAGCCCTACAGCACACACTCATTTATTATGCAAAAACTCACTTTTATTTATATGTGATTAATCTTTCTATTTTAAATATATTTTATCATTATTCAAACTAATTTGAACAAATTTAAAAGCATTATTGTATTGCATACGGTATATCGCACAATTTAACAAGTTTACATATCGCATTTCCTTCAATACCGCACAGCCCTATTAATGACCTTTAATAACCCAAAAGCATCATAAAAGTTCTCTATAACAAACTAAAGATGCTTTCTACAATAAAGTGGTGTGTTTATGTCACGTACCTCCAATGTATGAGTAGCGTGATGCCGTCAAGCCTCCATCTGGACCCTGAGCTCTCCTAAGACCCATCTCCATTAATCTACGCCTGGGACCTGCAGCTAAACGAAACCGAGCGGCGTTACTGCATACTAGACTAAAACAAAGAGACAATATAGAAACTTTATTATTTCTTTATGCATTTAATTTGTAAAACCTGAAACAATCAAAAGCTACAGATGGCACTTTACATAAACACGAACAGCACACACCTGGCATAATTAACCAAACAAAGCAGACTGGTCTCCAACAGTTGAACTACAGCCAGCGGTCCTGATACTTCTAACAAAGGAACCTACAAAACACATCACACATAAACTGTGTCACACTAAAAGATTCAGTCTGTTTGCTCTTCATCGCTCAACCGTTTACGTACTCTGGCAAAGACGACTGAGCCCTCGGGTACTGCTGAGACAGAAACAGATGAACAGTCCAGTTCCTTCAGATACAAGAAGAAATCTGGATCAGTGTTTGCTGGGAGCACAGAGCGTAAATACTCCACATCTGTAACACACACACACACACATTACATTACATAGATTTTTAACACAATAGAGGGGGGATTTTTTTCAAATATTTTTGTGTATTTATAAAGATAAATTATGAACCACAGGCCTGTCGCTAGATCACTTCTTGAGATTGGGTAGTGAGGTTTACTTTTACTGCACGGTTCTAACTAGCTGGCCTCCAATACAGAAACTTTATAAAAAAAATGGGAACCTAACCTGTACATCCCAGAATGCATTCCTTCTTTACGCCAGACATGCAAAAAACACTTGTTAATAATTATAATATTTAATGGAAAAAATGCAATGCGCTTGCTTCATACTCTCAATATAACAATAAATAGCCTATATAGGCCTACTTACTGTGCGTTCACACCAGATGCAGTAGAGGCGGCAAAAACGTGCTATTCTCACGTAGTTGGATGCTTGAACTTTTTAAGTTTACTTGCTTTATTCGCACGTGAAATTCTAGTAATTCGAGACATTTGCAGGATGTCTATTCGCCCCTTTCCATTGACTTAACATGTAAATCACTCACGCTTGCCGCCTCTAGTGTGAACGCACAGTTATGGTACGTACACACCAAACGCGAGGCATCGCGTTACTCGCTCAAAATTTTCTCGCGGGATTTAACTTCGTGTCATGCAAATTTTTCGCTCGAGTTGAATATTTTCAACCTGGGCCGAAACGCGTTTGAGCGAATAGCGCATGTTTTCGTGGCAAACATGCCACCCATATCGCGTCATCCGCATCGCCCCACGCAAGGCTGCATCTGATCGCGTCTTTGCATTGACTTTGTATGTAATCTACTCGCGGATTTGTTTTGTGACGGTCATGTAAAATATGATGATTTGCTGCTTGGAATTCTTTTATTGTATTATTTGGCTGTTTTTGCACTGGTGCTCGGCAACATTTGGAAAATCCAGGCATAGTTTAAAAAAGGATCATGACATAACCTAGACGCACTGTCAGCTATTGTCACAGGAGTGGAAGTGCTGACAGTAATACTCAATTCCTGAATTAACTGTTGTTTGCACTATTGTGTGGCAGATGTTATGTATATTAACTTATCTTTATTTTAGGCCGTTTGATGACCATTAATCATGAGGGGCATACATTTTGTAAAAAAAAATCATCAAAGACGGGGGGGGGGGTAATCCCCCATAATCACCCCTAGATCGCACCCTGGTTATAATCATACATCAATGTAAGCCGTGGTCCTTCATGCCATCACTTACTGCCTGAACTTTGTGCAATGACGCAACCTGTTGGTAGTTTCAACATGACACATACATGAAGGACAAGTACATGCAAGTCTAACATGCATTAACAAACCTGTGGAGGTTAAAGTTGTTCATTTCATCAAGGTCAAACATGTGACTGCACTCTGTAGTGAATGTAAAACTGATCTAACATAAGCATTAACCCTTACAGCAGGGGTGCACATTCTTACTCCTGGAGATCCATTGTCCTTAAGACTTTGGTTCCAACCACACCTGCTTTTCATGTTCAAGTAAACAGCAGGACTGCAATTGGCTGATAAGTGTGTGTTTATTATTGTTGTTCTGTACGCTGTATGATTGAAAACCTCTGCTTTTAAAGGTCAAATAAAGTTTCTGACGTGGGTTCATCTTGCACTCCTCTCACCACAGGCTGCCACATTCTTACTAACTAGAAAACCACAGAAATGCGGCTCAAGGTGAGTCAGCTGAGCAGCTAATAATAACCCATTCAAACTAGTTTAAAAATCCCAAAAGAAAAATACACCTTTACTTGTTCAACTTTATGCGGCGCTGCAGGCACATGACGTCAAGGTACCGCGAGAGCGAGTCGAAATAAACTTCTCCGTTTGATTTCTCAAAACGCTCTCGCGGTACTTTGACGTCATCTGCCTGTCGTTTCTTGAGGAGGCGAAAGAAGTCGTACAAGCCTTTTGACAGCTCACTAGTATTCAAAAGTGTCATGTCTAGGTAAGCAGCTGACTTGTATTTTAAACCCGTGCCTACTAAAATTATGGACACGCGCAGTGTACACGCACCTTCATCTGAGAACGCAAAGTTCTCCAGGAACATTAAACAGTCGTGCAGACCCGCAAACAGTGAGAAGCCTCCGCCGAACGGGTTGTCACGGAAAAACAGCTCGAACACGGCCGGTTCGCGGTGTCTGCCCGCTCGCCAGTACGCGTACGCCATGGTGAACTGGTATAAGTCCGTAAGTAACGGCGGTACCCGGGTCATCAAGGAGTTTTTGAGAGCCGCGCGTGCTTCGTTTTTCTGACATGTCGCCATTTTCTCAGAATGGTGTTCTGCAACTTTCTTTTGCTCCTTCGGTAACTTTCCCTGTAGTAAATCTTCTGTCCCACCACACTCGAGATCGGTGACCCTGATCTCGGTTCCTCCTACTAGTTTTTAAGACCCCGCCCAGAAATGACTGCTCTGTGTGTTTGTAAACAGGTAAAATATATGACAGTATAGAAATAAAGCTTTTTTCTGAAGTGTTTATGAGGCACACAAAGTATACTATAATAATGCATATATTATATGTACACTATTATTTTGTACACTATTATTATTATGTACACTATTATTTTATTATTTTATTGTTACAACCGTGCAGTACTTACCATTGTAAAAATGTTTATTCTCCAGAACTTTCATAAATGTGCAGTAATGTCTTCAAATTGCGTCACAATATGTGTAAACAGGGCCTAAAATTAACTCCACTATTATATGATTATATGAAACTGTGTCAATCGAAAGTTGGCCGGTGACATTTTTATGAATTCATGCGCGTTTCTCTGCGCAGACCGATCGTCGCATGACATCACGTATCGCGAGAACGGGTCAAGACCAGCGCTTAAAAGTCGCTCTCGCGGTATTTTGACAATCGGTCTGCCGCTGCCGCCTGAGGTCAAGCACTAGGCTACTTTTGGCTATAAAGCTAAACTTGAACTTAAAATTGGAAGGTAGTTAGTACTTTATTGACCCCTAAGGGCATATTGTTACACAGGTTACAGAAACATATAACCACAAAAAACACATTAGACATAAAATATACAAAATAGAATAATCAGTAATAAATATTAAAAAATAAAAAGTAGAAAGCCAACTTCACTCTCAAGTCTATAGAAGCATTCAGAAACCTAATAGCAATTGGTACAAAAGACTGTTTATATCTATTTATTCAACATAATGGCAGATAAAACCTATGGGAGAAACAATTTAACAATTTAAACCCCTTCTGCAGAGGGTGGCTAGAATCACTGACAATTAATTCAAAACTCTTCAAAATTTAATCTGTTGCTAGCACAAATTCACTTGACCACTTCTACTGTGCGAATGACACAAAACACTGTTTAGTCAAATAATGGCAAGCAATGACAGTGGTTTGATATCTTAATCTTACTATAAAGTATTTTGATATTGCAATTAAACTTAAAACGGAATGAAAGTATACCCCCCCCCCAATATTTTGGTGGGTCTGGAGATCGAGTATACCTGGAAAGGTGTCCTGGAATTACAATTTTGGAAACAAGGTGCACCCACATTTTTTATCTGTGGAAAAAATGTTTTTGTCTTGTTATTTTAGTCTAATTATTAAAAAGTTTGCTTCCCTCATTGTCGCCTAGCATCAATAATTGCTTTAGGTGACAGATAATGGCTTCCTGAACAATTTAACAAAAATTAAGAAATCAATCAGTTAACTCATAAGATGCAGTATATACACATTTATTTCAGCAGTATATTCACAATATAATACATTCATTTCAGAAGGACTTACATGATCACATCTCAACATTTATTATATGAACACATTGATATTCTCTGTACTTATACATCTTTTTGGACAGGGAAGTGTTTTGCTAACTCTTTTGTTAAAGTGTGTCGATGTCCTCCCCACAGAAAATGAACGGGCTGTCCTGTACTCTCCTGACCCGTGATGTACTCAAAGTGGGCACTCAGTTCAATTGCTAAAGCTGAACGTACTAACCCAACCCCTCCTCCCCGTTCAGGACCAGGGTGGTAAACTCTGCCGCTGACCGGATGCATGAAGAGGGATTCTGGACTGAACGGAACGGTCAGTTTAGCTCCGCCCCCACAGTATGACAGACGCTCTTCAGTCCCCGCCTCTGATAACAGGTGAGTGAAGACAATGGGCTGATCGTCACAGCGCAGGTAGTTACGTTCACGGCCACAAAGGGAGAGGAAGGGGAAATCCTGCTGATAGCGCCCACTCTGGTTGGCTTTCAGACGGGTGAAGAAGAAAACTAAAAAGTGCTGGTCTAATAGACAAAGAACAAACAAATGACAGAGTGTCTAATATAACAAAAAATCATGGTACTTTGTTTTTTTAATTAATTTGTGTCAATTCTGTTACTGTCAAACTTTGTTACCAAGCTAGAGTAACAGTGTTGACAGTATGTGACCTCTCTGTAAGCTTCTTATTTTGATACTCTTACTTTGCATTTACTCTATCAAAATGTTTCATGACACCTCATAAGTCTAATTTCGCGAGAATCCCCCACATCCATAAAACAGTTATATTTTATCATCTAAAAATGCAGTCACCCTTTGCATTGAAATTGCAAAATCATACTTATGGCATTTTATCAAGAACTTTCACCTCAGGATAAATTTTAAAGAATATCAAAGGAGTTTAGATTTAATCTGGGCTCTTATTGGCTGCTTCTCCTTCAATATTCAGTTAAAGTCATTTATTTAAAATTTTTTATTTTAAATAAATCTTTAGTTTTCTATTAACTGAAATTAATCTGTTTGGAAACAGTGTAATTTTTGTCTACAAAAGTAAGACAAAAATAACGCTGCTTGGTAAGAGAGTTTGACAGTAACAGAACTAACTTATTCTGGAAATTATGATTTTCAGCTATACATGACACTTTCTACCAAACAATATGATATTGTTATGGCCTGTAACATCTTGTGATCCATGACAGAGTACCAAAAATATAACCATGTGAAAAAGCGTAAAGAATGACTTTGGACACCAAATGTACCTGCAATTATACAATCAACTCTAATCATCTAATACGATCACTTTATCATGGACCAGATTACTTTAAAAAAATTAAAATAATTATAAGTTAAAATAATTAAGTTATCATACACAAAACCATTTTTTAAAAAATATTGTAACTTTTTTTGCCCAAATAACCATTAGTTTTTAAAGTTTCTTTTGTGTGTCTCAACTGTTTAAATCACAGTGTCTTTCTGCGCATGTGTGAACTGAGATCAACAGCTACCTTTGAAGCAGGTGACAAAGTTCTTCACCTTCGTATCGTCCAGAAACAGCTTGACAAGAGAAAATAAACATAAACATGAAGTTGACAATAAATGACACATTGTAGTCATCTGTAATAATCAGTGGTGTACCTGTCCTTGATGATCGATATAGTAGAAATATTCTCGGATTCTTGGCTCTGGACTCTGTCCTTGTATGTATGAGGACACATTCCTGCAGAACGCTAACCTCCGTTTATCACTAAACAATCTGATAACAGCTCTCATGACTATTTCAGTTAACAGAAAACCGATTCATTGTAGTAAACACGATGAAATCTGTCTTATAACGTCACATGAAAGATGTTTTGTTTTTATTTGCTGTGTTCCGATCATGAGTCCGCAGGAAACAAACCAATTCACATCGGTTCCGTTACGCAAAATGACTGTGCAGCTTAAACATACCAACAGGGGTAGGCTAATATAAATGTGATAATATAACTGTATATCTGTGATAAACTTTGCTTAAATCGTACCATGTTTAGTTGTAACACGAAATTTAACATGATTTTAACAAGTCATCAGAAGTCGCGCGCCTGACAGTATTTTTAATAGCTGTGACATAACCGCTAGATGGCGCCGTCTTTTATTTAATTGGCGATGCAGTCCTCCAAGTATAGACATGGCAAAAGGAGACACAGAAAAGTTAAGTATACTTCACCCAAAAATGAAAATTCTGTCATCATTTACTCACTCTCATGTTGTTACTTTTCCTTTAATATCAGCCCAATTAAGGGCTATAATCGAATAATAAATGGAAGTAAAAACAAATTGTCAATGTGATTTTTAATGTAGCCTACATGTAAAATAAATACCTCACAAGTACACACTAGTAATATTTAGTATATGCCTGTCTAATATAATGACATTAAAGGGATAGTTTATCCAAAATTTAAAATTCTGTCATCATTTTCTCACTATGATGTTGTTACAAACCCGTATAAATGTATTTGTTCTGATGAACACAAAGGAAGATATTTTGAAAAATGTTTGTAACCAAACCGTTCGTGGAACACATTCACTTCCATAGTATTCTTTTTTCCTACTATGTAAGTAAATGGGGTCCACAAATGGTTTGGTTACAAACATTTCTTAAAATATCTTCCTTCGTGTTTATCAGAACTAAAAAAATTATACGGGTTTGTAACAACATGAAAGTGAGTAAATGATGACTGAATTTTTATTTTTGGGTGAACTATCCCTTTAAGACCTTAGTGAGGTTTATTTTAATTGCACTGGGGGCCACTGATACATAGATTTAGTTATTTTTTTACCTATGCGTTTCATTAGTGTAAAAACACTCGCGCACAAGTGAGGTATTGAAACTATTAAGATTTAGGCAGTTTAGTAACCAAGTCCACGTCTTTAGATTTGTAGTGATATCCATCACAAGAGCGTTCCCGAGTTGCCATGGCAACCTCCTCTTTTCAGCATCCACGCGCGCTCGCCTGCCACAAGCGCAAAATGACGTCAGGTCGTCTGTGGTGACGGAGACGCGGGCGGGCGGACAGCGCGTGCTCCGGATGCTCGTCCATTCGCTTTGACTGCGTCGGCGGCGACAGAGCATCTAGCAACATGACTGACGCGCTGTGGATTAACATCACTGCGGTTTAAGACTGGACACGACAGGGACCATGGCTGAGAGGTAAACCTTAAACGCGTCAGATTTCTGCGTGTGAAATGAAATGCGGTGATTTAGTGTCCGCTGCGACCGGACACACCGGGGACCGTGAAACTGACGGGCGTGAGACTGCTTGCGTACTGATGCTCGTACCGATATAAACACGAGCATCCCTTACATACATGACATGCCATTATTATATAGTTGTGCATTTTTACACAGATTTTGAACTGTGCGTCCTTAAATAGTGCTTTCACCCCGGCGCGCGTGTGTGACACCTTCCACACCCATAAAGCACTGCTCACGAGATCCGTTTAAACAGCTTCGTTGTTGATTTTCTGTCATTCCTTCGCAAGGGCTTACGCGCATCACCGAAACGCACCCACCGAATGCGTCCCCTCGAGGCGCGCACACGGCTGCTGGGCGATGGGATGCGAGGACGCGCAGCACCTTAAGCCCGTGAGCTCCAGCAGAATGTCATGATGGAGATGCGGACACCTGCGGCACCCGCGTCGCGTTATACAAAAACGTCATGGCTGATTCTTGGTCTTGTGGTTCTTAATAATTAATGCTTAGGGTACGCAAGTCAGTGATCCATGTGCAAATGTAAAGTGTCATTTTTATTGGAAACCTCCTTGTGTTTGGCAAACAAAGCAGTGGCCACGACACAGGACGCACTGGGGATGGTCAGGGATCATCTATTGCTATGCATTCACGTATTTACTATAACAGAACCAATGTCTGATCATGATCAAAGATATTTAAGTGATATTATTGCATCTATGAGGGCAGGGTTTTTTAGACAGGGCGTGTGGTTTAAGAGATGGGGTGGTTTCATTTAATAGCCATACATTATAAACATAATTCACATAATTAACTCTTGTAGCATCATGGTATAGCAGGTGTCGGTTTATGTACTGATTCATGAGTACTGCATACTCATAGGGCCCAGGACATGGGCTGATAATCTTTTTTCATGTATTGATCTATTCCTTTAAAAATAAAAATAATAATAAAATTTTTAAAATTATTAAAATGTCAAATAACTAATATAAGAAAATAATTATTTTAATACGCTTGCAAATAGCTCAGGCACTCATTCACATGTAGGACTACTGGATGAATGTTGTTTCATCTTCAGCAATTCACTAGCGAGCCCCCCATCCCACATCCACTCTTTTCAAACTGTGTTTAAGTGTTTGTATTCATGTTTGTTTCCTCTTAGAAAGAGCATTACATGCCGTGTTTGCTCTCCAATTCAGCGTCCATCTGTTGAAACATGTCGAGTTAGGAAGAGGTCGGCTGTGTAAATGGATGAAACCACAGCTGGGTGGAGCGCAGACATCCTGTTCCGCCTCGCTCTCGCCTCATTGGTCTTTATCAGCAGACATTTGTTTCGAATTAATCTCAGACCTCTGCCGTTCACCATCATGTTGGTATGAATGTCATTTGTGTATTGTGGTTTCAACATTCAAAGGCCATGTGCACAGGTGCCTGGTCATCCCTGGCTTCCATCCAACCTGACGAGCACCTGTTCATCTCAGATGACACACCCACATACCAGACGCAGTCTGTATGCTGCTGCTGTATGACGTATAATGTACACAAACCAGACAAGAGCTGGTGAGAATCTCCAGATAGCTATAATCACATTGCCTGAATTAAATGCAAAGTCAAGGGGTTGTGGTTCGCAGGACTTTCCTGCCCTTAAGCAAAGTCATGTTGTGAAGGTGCAGGGGTGCCACACTGAATCATTTTGAGGTAGATTGAATCATTTGATTAGTCAGGTTTGCCGAATTACTGACTTCAATGATTTATCTAAAATATATACTTAATGTTTTTAGTGCTGGGAAAAATTAATCGCGATTAATCGCATTCAAAATAAAAGTGTTTTTGTTTTGCATAATATGTGTGTGTGTACTGAGTGTAATTATTATGTATATTTAACCACACACACATACGTGTAGTCATTTCCAATTTTTTTATTTATATATAATTTTTATTTATTTATATATAATAGTGAATATATAAAAATATACATACATATATATATATATATATATATATACACATGTAAATGTTTCTTAAATACATACATGAATGTGTGTGTATTTATATATACATAATAAATACACACAGCACACACTCATATATTATGCAAAAAAAAAACTCTTTTATTTTTATGCGATTAATCGCAATTAATCTTTTCCCAGCACTATTTTTAGCATATTCTTTTAAAGGTGCAGTGTGTAAATTTTAGCTGCATCTAGTGGTGAGGTTGCGAATTGCAACCAACGGCTTAGTCCACTGCTCACCCCTCGCTTTTGAAACACATAGAGAAACTACGGTAGCAAATATGTCATTGTCGGAAAAAAATTGTCCATTAAGGGCTTCTGTAGAAAAATGGCGGCACAAAATGGTGACTTCCATTTAAGGGGTCCCTCGGTGTATGTTGATAAAAAGGTCTCGTTCTAAGGTAATAAACACATAACGGTCCATTATGAAAGGTCTTTATACACCCCTGATAATATAGTTTTGTATAATATTTTGCATTTCTGTCAAGAGATCATTCTAAAAATTACACACTGCACTTTTAATGCTACTTTTGAGACAAACAAACAGCTTGGAGGCAATAGGCATTATTTCATTGTTAGGTTAACTATAGACTTGATGTAGTCCGGCTATGAGTAACCCACAAGCTATAGAAACATATGTTTAAATGAAAATGATGAGAAGTGCATTTATTTATACGATGATATATCCCTGAACTGTAAAGAAATGTCCAGGTCATAATTCACCCCAGAACTAGAAGAGAAATGATTAAATTAAATGAATGATGCTTGTTTTAGGACAATTACAATATTGACATCATCTTGATGTTGTTTTTACAACCATTAATAGAAAAAAATTCTGTGCTAACTATATTTGCAAATGTGATGGGAAAATAATGATACAGTGCAACCGATATTACATTGCCTAAAATGGGCCTATCTGTCTTGATGTAAAATACAATTTATCTATTTTTGTATCGATTTTGGGGTGATGTATGACCGGGCCATCTTTATGAGATTCACTTGCATAATGTCCTAGTGGAAGCAGTAGACGCACAGCGTGAGCTACGCTCATTAATTCATTATTAATCCGGAGTAACATGATGTTAACATAAAAACCACTGCTGTCATTTGTCTAAGTGTCTGTAATTAATGTACACTTCATCTAACAGACGATTTGAAGGCGCAAGTACAAAAGTAGAGATAACAGTCTGTTTGATCATTCTGAGTCATGTAAAATATGCAGATTGCAGCAGGAAAAAGACTGCAGATCAGCAGATCATCATGCTACTAACAGATTGCACGCACTAAGTAAAGAGGGTTTTAGAAAAATCAACAGCACTAATGATGAAATAATGCATGGCCGTGTGTTATAACGGGAGGAATAATGTCACAATTATCTTACGGTAATACATTTAGAGTTCATTTTCGTCTGTGCTGCTTAAATGTTTACTTTTTAGTCTGTATGGTTTGATAGGCATTGCCTTTTGACCAATCACAGATAGGGCTGAGCAGTATATTTTTTCGACATTGCAATGCGTGCATCTGCAATAGTCATACGGCGTCGTAAGGCAGTGGTTCTGAAATGGTGCCAGTGGGGCCCCAGTTTTATGACATTTTATAAAATACATTAATTTATCATGAATTCAATTTATATTAACCAACAGCACTACTTTGTATAATTTCATATGTTTTGTTTAATGAAAATGTTATGTTTTAGAACAAATTTGTCATAAATTTTCTTTAGGGGGGCCGGGAAGAAATGCACCGTACACAAGGGGGGGCGCACTCTGAAAAAGTTTGAGAACCACTGTCGTAAGGTACTAAACGTATATGTATTGAGTTCACATTACTATTCTTTAATTTTACCAAGCGTTTGTTGCATGTAAATGACGACTGTTAATCTTAAGTAGCCATATGAAAATGCAAGGCACAAGTTGTTTTCTGGAAGATGTAATTCCCTGCAAATTCATTCTAGAATAAATCATCATTAATAATTCACATCTCAATATATATGAGAGGAAAACAAAATATTGCACTGTGAGGCCAATACTGTGCATGGTAAATGGCTTAATGTGAAATATGTTTTAATTTGCTCATCTTAATCAAAGCATATGTAAAAATCAAAATTAAGATTTACAATTTCTTCCTTTTTTAATTGATAACATGAAAATAAAATATGTATATTTTGTTACACAGCATAATTTAATTGGTTCGCAACTTGTGTTTAGATTAATTTGGGTATAGACCAACTAGTTCTTGTAATAACTACAGGAATACTGGAATAGTATTAAAAAAATAAATAAATACAATTTATTTGTTTCGTAATCTTTTGAGAGACGGCTGTTAAATCCATCACAATCACCTGGCAATGTGTACGTATCTTACAAGGTGGCTAATTTGTATTAATTTGTGCAGCCACATTCATATATTTTTGAACAATTTGCTTTTCGTCTCTGGGGTTAGGGGCAGGGTTTCATTATTTTTTATTTCTAATAATAATTGTACGTTTTTGTTTGATTAACTTCTTACCAGTGGCGGCTTGTGACTGCTCATCCGAGGGGTGCTAATTCAAAATATGTGTCCGGAGTGTCATGTGTGTTGCTTGCGTTTTCAAAATATTTGTTTGTTGCGTCATGTGAACGATGTGCATCACGTGTTTTGTCAAAATAAGTGCCTGCTTCACGCGTGTCAAAACCGTTTATGATAAAAGAGACGCTCACGTTCACAAAATACACGCAAGACACTCCATTAACAGTAAACTTTGATTATGCATGAGATTATACGAGTATCTGGCAAACGCGAGCATCTCTTTTATCATAAACCCTTTAGACCCATCTGCAGCAGGCACTTATTTTGACAAGACACATGATGCACACAGGATCTCTCTATGCGCAGAACACACATTTTGAAAAAAGGAACCACACACACATGATGGGCTACATACATGTTGTGACAAACTTCGCATCGAGCACCCTCTGAAAAAGAAGTCACCGGCCACGGCCGCCACTGCTTCTTACGAATTTGGCAATTTGTAAAATATGTACGAACTCCGTGAGATCAGGCTTGTTAAAATGTAAGTTTCTGATGCCTTGAAAAACTGTAAGCTGAAGTTAGAAGTAGTTCAGAGATCTTGTTTTATGTTCTTTCTCCCTCAAGTTTAAAGAGTCAAGTTTTACATTCAGAGTAAACGCAGGATAGTCCGACCCGCACAGCTGAAGACTCAAAGTGACAGTGATGAGAGAACAGTAAAGAGTACCAGACAGAGAAAGAGACGAGCAGAGAACGAATGAGACGGCTCACCGAGTCGAGAGTAAAATCATAAAAATCCTCATGCCCAAATGCTTACATTGCTCCTCTTTATAAGAATACCTGTGTGTGTGTGTGTGTGTGTGTGTGTGTGTGTGTGTGTGTGTGTGTGTGTGTGTGTGTGTGTGTGTGTGTGTCCTTGCTCTACGGCTTGATCTACAGATGTGGAATATGGGGGTCATGGAATTGCGGAGGCTGTTGTTGCTAGGATACTGTTGCCGGGATGTCTTTGTCTGTTGGAGATGGTGATGTCTATAGAAGTAGCCTTAACTGTGAGGTCACACAACCCACACACAATTACACAATCTGAAGTGATGCTATTTTTAGAGGATACCTTGACTGCTTGCTCTTTTAGAGGTTGAATTAGTTTTGTAGAGATGGAAACATTGCATTGTTTTTGTAAATGAAAGTAACGCTGCTAAGTCCACCGATACGATACACTAATGTGTGTTTCAGACAATTGACTGATATAAATACTGCTGCATAATACTTCTTAACCTCTTCACAGAAAGCTTGGGTTTGATTTAACAAGTACATCTATCAGCTGGATTTCCCAGTGTTTGCCACTTTAGGGGGATGTTTTCACCACGCTTGTCATGTTGTATTTTAGGATTGTCTTACTTGTAAAGCACAGATGCGATGCTGTGACTTAAACAAGGTCTCCTATAATTCTGCTGTATCAGGAACTGAAGTTTCAGGAATAGACAGGAAAGTATTTTCATGAATGAAGGAAGGATGCGGGATGTGTTTGAGTTTCATCAACATAATCAGCTCGTTTTTATAATCCTGAAAGCCGTTAGCGAGTGATAAAGTGTAAACAGGTGTTTATGAATGAATTATCGTATGGAAATACAAGACTTCTAGTAATCGTTTCTGTTTGTCAGTCAGTGATCGCACACTTTCCTTTCACTGACAGATGCTTCCGTCTTTCTTTATAGTCCTTTTTTACAAAGAGATTACGGAAAATACACAAAAGATGTGTCGTTTGATTTTTGGTTCATTCACACCGCCAATGTTTTTACGGAATCTATGCATGCTTTCACACACATACAGTAAAAATCGACACATGACATGTCTTAAGTTTGCTAATTATCCGTGATTTCCCTCAAGAGAAACCATAGGCTTGCATTTTAGTTTATGACAAGCTCATAAGGAGCACATGATGCGCTGTTCTGTCATGCTGGTGAATGATCTCTGATCTCTGCTTCAGTCCAGTTGTCCAACATTTCATGCCATTTCCTGTTTGCCGACATTTCTCGTCATTTCCAGTTTGCCGACATTCCTCGTTGTAAATGTTGATCTGCATTTAAATCCCTATGTCAAAAAGCTAAACCATAACTTCTGGTTACGGAATTTTTTCTGCTTCTTGTTCACACAGGATAATTTCCGTAAATGTTATGGCAATGCTACTAGGTCCTCTTTACGGATGCGATCCCAGAACATTTACATGTTTGTGTTCACACAGAAGCCTCTGACAATTTTACGGATATTTTCTGGGACCAAAGTGCTGTGTGAATGGGGTTTATGTGTGTTTCAAGATCAAACCACTTAAAATGTTGTAAATCATTTTTTTTTTCATTTTAATGCAAGTGTGTGTGTTTGAAATGATGGAGCAGGTGGTTTGTTTGAGATGTGTGAATCTGTGATCAGGGGGATGGGTGTTAATGTCTCAGCAGACTTCTGTCTGTGTGTGTATGAATGACAGAAGGTTCCAGGGAGTCTATGGGGGAATGAATTCACAGAGCTTGGAATGTTTGGAATTCTGTATGTAGTGAACCTTAAACATTGATGTAAGGTGTGTGTGTGTGTGTGTGTGTGTGTGTGTGTGTGTGTGTGTGTGTGTGTGTGTGTGTGTGTGTGTGTGTGTGTGTGTGGCAGACCTTGCTTTCTTTGATCAGTAAGACTGACCCAAAAACTTCAAATAGATCAACCTTCTAAAGGACATGACCAGCACAAACACTCTCTGTGCAGTCATCTAGACCAGAATTATAACTAAAATGACTGAAATAGATAGCTTTAAATGCTTTTCAGGGTTCAAAATTTACCTTTTTAGTAGGTAGCACTGGTGCTACCAAATTTAAAGTTAGGAGCACCCGCAAAAATTTAGGTGCATCCAATAAAAATTATAGGAGCAACACAACTTCATCATCCTGAAGATTAAAAGCTTGAACAATCAACTTGATCTAAAATTATTTGCCACACACTTGCGCATGTCCCATTTTTAACCAAGCTCTTAATATGCTTAAAACATACAGGTTCACGGAGCCCTATAAAACATTTAATGTTATTTTAAATTATTCATTTTAAATTCAGTTTTTTATTTTCACAAATCTAATTGTTTCTGTTTTAATTTTTCTGGATTCTGTATTTTCACTTTTTATTTTTTTAATGGTTAATTACATTTCACTTACCAAAACAGCATGTTTTATAAACTGAATTCATTTTTTTTTTTATATTTTCTACAATAATCAAATAAAAATAAAACAAATTAACTTTCATCAAAACATTGCATTTTTATATTTTGTCATATTGCTGCATAACAAAACTTTTTTAAATAAAAACGTACACATTTTTTTAGGGCAATTATAATACTTAAGAAATAAAATAATTTAAACTCTTTATGTTTATTATTTGTAAAGTAGATTTTACTATACAATAATAATATATTTCTGTCAACTTTATTACCGTTAACAGACTTTTATTTTGATGGGTTGTCAGTGTGTATTTGACGATCGCATTTCTCAATGAAACTAGGAAATCTGTGAAGGGGAAGCGTTTTCTCTTAATTGACGAGATATCTCGTCAATGGCGGTGAAAGAGTTAAGATGCAATTGTTTTGAAAAAAGCAGGAAGTAAAGCTCTCTCTTAACACTGGAACCCACCGTAATCATAAGTCTGTGTTTTTTATTCAGAGTCGTTTGGTGCGCGATTACAGACAGCCCTCTCACATGTCATCATATTGCTTAGTTTATCTGTCACGTGCGCAGCTCAGACATTCAGGTAACCCCGCTGCTCGCATCAAAAGGTTTTTATGGCGGCAGATGAAGGTGAGTGGTCGCGCAACTGACGTCTTCACCTTTTGAATCGTGCTCAGGCGCGATTGCGCTCACACCACAGCCTTCCGCGCCTGAGCCTAAGTGAACCGCGCTCCGGCCCACCTCTGCAACCCGGCCGCGGCGCAATTAACCAATCTGCGCCCGGGTGCGGAACAGAGCGATCACATCAGTCAAACAAACCAGGCTTTGGGGGTCAAACGCGCCCGAGCGCGGTTTGGTTTGGATAGTGTGAGTGCTCCCTCAAAAATCAGATTTTCGCCCCTTTAAAGGAAAACACCACCGTGTTTCAATATTTTACAATGTTCTTACCTCAACTTAGACGAATGAATACTGCTGGAATAATATTGTAATATTGCTGGAAGTTTAAGCGTGAGGTGGAGTAGTCAGGAGTGATGATGTTACTGCGCGCCGAGGTCGAAGTGGTGCAAACTAAGTGCTCCAAAAATGGTTATGATTATATACAGTATTTTAGTTGCTTTAAGATCAGTAAAACCTTTAAGTATTCAACTATGACATTATCTGAGTTTGTAAAGGACGCTGTGCTTTACCTTTATAAGAGATTTAAGTTATGGCGTTCACCTAGTGGACATTCAAAGGTGCCTGCAGAGAGCAGAAGATCATCAGATATTTGACCTGGGCCTGTAATAAACCACTTAGCAATTTCCTCAAGACACTTAAAACACCTTAGCAACTGAATCGCAACGATCCGACAACCCTCCAGATCACTCAGGAGTTATTAAGTGTTTTTACACAAGCAGACGAGCAGCACTTTGACTTTCTTCAGATTTCAACAATAGTAAAACAACTACTGTATGAATGGGTTGCTCACTGTTTATTATGGGAGGTAGATGAATGTCTATGAGCTACAACATTTACATCACAGTAGTTTTGTTTCCATTAAAAATTTGCGCAAAACTTTAGCGTTATTTTATAAATATCCGCTGAAAACTATTGCGCAATGACGGTGTTACCATTAACCAATGTTATGCGACTATAACGTAATTTTGTGGTCTTGGGAAAACAATGGCAATGGATGTGTTCGACCTCATACGGCGGCTCACAGATTGACATGCGGATGACAACCAAATACAGCGAGAACGACTCAAAAACAGAGCAGTCGACTCCCAAATAGTTTTGCTGTATTTTGATGTCATGCGCTTGATGTCATGGTTGTGACACCACATGAAGTCGAACAAAACTCTTCTGTCTTGTCCTCCAATCAAACATGCCGCGCCATATTTAAAGAATGATCATGTGACTTTTATGCACGTTTGTTGACCTGTAAATTCAAAAATTGCAGTTTTGCGGTATTCCTTTTTCAAACCATGTCACCCGAGTGTAAAAAACTTTTTTTTGCAAAATTGTTGTGTGGGCACATTTTCAATTCGCAATTTCAGTTTGTGCAATTTGAAGGTTAATGGAAAAGCATCAAGTAACGGCTGTATCTGTATGTATTTGGTTCGCTTTGGATTCAGATTGTAGATCTCCAAAAGACCGTATGGATGATGAATCTTTGCAAAATGTCAAGTATGCCAAAAAGGGCTGATGGCCTTTAAACTCTCAAAGCACAGTGAGAAAAAGACAACAAAAGGACAGATGTGGTCATTCTTTAAGAAATCCAAGAATGGAAGAGCCATCTGTATCCGTGTTATATACGATCAGATGACAACTGCAACAGCATTGTGTGCCTGTGTGTTGATAATTTATATTCTTAGCAACGTTAACACTCTAAATATGATCGAAATGCTTATTTGCACAGTTGGATTTTCGCACACATGTTCAACGCAGGGCCAACAGACAGCGCTATTTTCAGATCTCAAATGTCACTTTTGCAGCCAGGCGACCCGACCATTTGTCACCGATCCAACAGGCGAGGTTTGAACTCGATAACATGAACAGTTTTCTGTGTGTTCATATCTTTTCTTTGTGTTTGTCCCCTGTAAGAAGTTTATTTTGTAAAAAAAAAAATGATTACAAAATGGTCTGGGCAGTAAAAAGGTCTTAATAGGGTCTTTCACACCGCTTAGTTTGGGTGCTAATTTACCAGAACGAGTACTGGGGCAATTTCCCGAGAACTAAATATTCCCCAGTACCATTTCCTGGGTTGGATTGGCATCGCCAGTCGGGACTTTGAAGTGACTAAAGTATAACACTGTGATTGTGTGTATGTGTGAGGATCCCAACCAGCCCTACAGATGCAAGACATCTTTATATTTGCTGAACACACATTAGTACGTTTGTACAACTTTCTGTAAATGTATGAATGATTTCTCTCTGCCTGTGCTGATTCAATCTCATGTCATCTCGCAGACGCAGTCGCAGTGGTGTGTTGCAGTCATTGGCTAGATGACTGCTTCAGTAGCGTTCAGCCCTTAGCAACCAGAGAGATGAGTGACAGGCGAGATTCATGTGGACCGCACACAGTGATGCTCAGTTTTATCATCATCTTATTTCTGATAAGAAATACAGCTTTTATTTATTATCAGCTCATATTTGTTCTGTTTGCTTGTGTGTATCTGTCTGCTTATATTCAGTGTTGTTATGAACGTACAATAGAGACGATAGACTGATTTATCGGTCATGCCGGTAATTCTGAGACCTGTCGCTGAACAAAATGTGTGTCAGGTCTGAAATATACAGATGACCTACAGATGTTTAGTGATGTTTTACTATTACTGCCGCTCATACTTGATGATTTAAACCAAGGGCAACCTTACTGTCTCTCTCGTAAAGCCAACACAGAAGTGATTTAAACTGCAGTTCATCGACTGGCCACTAGACACTGGGAGTCAACCTCAAAGACCCCTATGTTAAAATTCACTTAACAGCAGAAATAAATATGTTTATGTTTACAGCCTGGTAGAAAAAGTGTTTTGGTCTATATAGCTAATTTTGCCCTCATCCGTTTGAATTATTTTAAGCCTGAAAGATCTGAATTAATTAAGGGCGTGGCCACTTGAGTGACGGATGGAATGCCGCTGCTGTCACTACCGTCAAGCTAGGGGGGCGTGGTTTCAGCAACCAGGCATCTCAGATCTACCCACATTTTCAGTTAACTGCGAGTGATTGCGGGCTCCGCCAACTTTGGCCTTACAAGTGACGTCATGGACGGCATGTTCATACATATTTTAGCTGAGGTTCATGAACCCCTGGTGGTTTATGGGGGAATTGCATGGGGTTCGTGAGTTGATGAAAAATTTATCGATTACAATTAAATCATAAAATACTTACTAAGCAAAATATATATTTTATTTGTTTAATCTGCATGGCATGTGAGCATTACACAACATCACAATATATCAGACAACTGAGTACTCATGCAAACTGTACGTTTAATGTACCAATAAAAAAGAACGAGCTATATATACATGAGTAGAATACATTTTGAGTTTACTCGCTTCATTCGCGCATGAAATTCTAGTCATTCGAGACATTCACGCGTAAATTCACGTAATGGGAGGGGCTTATACAGCTAAAATTGAGTAAACTTACCAGATTGTTCGACCTCCTCACTCACTTTCTTCCAATCAAGGTCGTCTTACTTCCTGTAAAAGTATGAAGATGTCTTGTGTAGCGATGATGATTGTCCTGCATTGTTGTTTTGTTTTTCTGCCTCTGTTCGCTTCCTGTAATCACGTCACTGCTAGAGCAAGCTCCTGATTGGTTAATGCGGACCTAAAATCTGCCAAAGTTCACATTTTTCAACTTTTTTTTCAACTCAATTTGCGCCGTCCGCACTTACCGCGCTGCAGTATGCCCATTCGCGTCTTTGCATTGACTTAACATTTAAATCACTTGTGCTTGCCGCCTTTTCCGCGGCTGGTGTGAACGCACCATTAGGTCCAGTAACATTTGAAGGATAATGTATTGGCAGCAGGTTATCATCGCAGGAAAAAAAGCCCAGACAGTGTGATCGGGGAAGCATATTTTATTTGCTCATTTTTTAAAAATGCAGACCTTCAGCGAGGAAAACCCGTTTACTTTCGGTTTTAAGACGTTCAAATGTCATGAACACACTGTTGTCATATACGTTATTAACATTAACACATATTTGATGCCCCGGGAGAGGAGTTATCCAACGAAAAAGAAGAGGCATGCGGCTGTTTTCGCGCTGGAATGACATGACGTGATGGCGACGTATGTCACGTGATGTAGCAACATGGCGGATGTAGTACGTCCGAATCTCATTCACACTACCAAGATTCATGCTCACATGCCATGCAGATTAAACAAATAAAATATATATTTTGCTTAGTAAGTATTTTATGATTTAATTGTAATCGATAAATTTTTCATCAACTCACGAACCCCATGCAATTCCCCCATAAACCACCAGGGTTCATGAACCTCAGCTAAAATATGTATGAACATGCCGTCCATGACGTCACTTGTAAGGCCAAAGTTGGCGGAGCCCGCAATCACTCGCAGTTAACTGAAAATGTGGGTAGATCTGAGATCTTGCCCATTGGCCTACTAATCATCCCTCATACTAATTGGCTATATCACTCGGTCTCCTCTCCACTAATAAGCTGGTGTGTGGTGGGCGTTCTGGCGCAATATGGCTGCCGTCGCATCATCCAGGTGGATGCTGCACATTGGTGGTGGTTGAGGAGATTCCCCCATTCATATGTAAAGCGCTTTGAGCACTGGAAAAGCGCTATATAAATGTAACTAATTATAATTATTAAATTATTTATATTTAATTTTTGTGTAATATTAAACTCTACCTGTCAAAATAATTTGCAGCATACAGGTTACCGTGTGTTATTAGTTTCAGGCGTTTGTTATCTTGTAATAACACACCTTGGAATGTCATGGTTGGCCAATCAGAATCAAGAATTTTAGAGTGCCATGTAATAAGTAATAATAATATGTTAAATACTACTGATAAAAGTTTTTGAAGTTAAACATGCAAATGTGCTATTAAATTAATACAATATTTACTTAAAATCACATACTTTAAGTAAATAATTTAAGTCAAGGGAGTTTAAAAACCTGTGATCTATAGATGGTTTCAGCGGTAACAACATAAACAAGCGGATGCACGTAACTCCCGGTAAACTCCGCTAAGAATAAATAACAACAAAGTTCTTTAAACATAGGCTGCGTCCGAAACCGCATACTGTACAGTAGGTACTGAATAAGATGAAGTACCTACTTACTTGCTGTTAAAACAGTAGGTACTGTATAGTATGAATCTTGGTAGTATGAATGAGATTCGGACGTACTACATCTGCCATGTTGCTACATCACGTGACATACGTCGCCATCACGTCATGCCATTCCAGCGCGAAAACAGCCGCATGCCTCTTCTTTTTCGTTGGATAACTCCTCTCTCGGGGCATCATGGGATAGTGAAGTGTCCATTGTATGCACACTGCAAAATCTAACCCGAAGTAGTAGGTCATCCGGGTACTTTTCGCATACTGTTTTTCGAATACTCTGTATTTGGACATACTACTCGCCTCGCCTACTGCTTTTTGCGTACTATATAGTATGAAGTAGGCGGTTTTGGGCGCAGCATTAGTTTATTTATATAACAAGCAAAAAACAACACATAGATTACCTAGGAAACCAAAACATTTGTTCTTTTTGACGAGGCATTTGTTTAAGAGTTTAGGAAAAAAACATTAAAAAAAACGCAACCGGAAGTAAAGTTCGGATCCAGAAGTGTATTGCGTCAGTGCACGTGCGTCCGATGAAACCGTCTATAGACATTGGAGAAACTTGAGCTATGTCTAGAGACCAAAATAGAGATTTGGGGCTGCCGCTTACATTTTCAAAAGTCTTTAAAAATGACTATATATACAATTTTTTTTTATTTTTACATTTTTGTGTGTCTCAGTCATTGCCATTTTACCTCGTCTGTCTAACTGAGCACAAGCTAAAACTAGTTTTTGTTTTGGGTGTATCAGCTATAATTCAGAGACCGAATCTCTGCAGTCTGTTTTACAGATAACGGTTACAGTCACACAGTGATGGACTGTGTCTCCAGATCATGAATGTTTTCATGAGATTTCTCAGTTTGTGAAGGTCAAAGTAAACGCAGAGCTCCTGCGACACACAGGAGGAGGTTTTGAGAGATGAAAGTGGATGAGATGTTTCTGCAGATATGACTTTTATTAGGATTAATATTGATCATGAGCCCGTCGAGCGGTCAGATTATGTCTGGAGAACAGAGTAGAGAGAGACAGCAGACATTTTCTTCTTTGACCTTGAAACAAGAAGAAGTATATATATTTCATTTCGTGTGGTGGCCTGTCCAGTTTTTTGACCCATTTATCTGTCTCCATTTAGTTTTACATTTACTTGTTGAGATATTAATCATTATCGTTTGCTCTTATCAGTTGTCAAATAGGGATGGACGGAGATCAGACTGTAGGATGGCTTTCCCTGCCTCTTACATCTCACACTTAACCTCTGGTAATAAATCTAAAGCACTAAAACATCCTGAGACGCTGAATATTAAACAAGAGCAGTGAGGAGGAAAATGAAGAGGGATTTCTGTTGCTTCAACATAATTCTGTATTCTGGTGTAAGTGCATGATTTCAGATATAATATCAAGCATATATAAAGCTTTATCTTGTTGAACGATCAATAAAATTTTGCTTTTTTATGATAAGTGCATCTATCAATTTGGCTGCAATTTGCATACATAAATTAGACTTTGATGTCACATTACCATTTCTAAAAGTAGAAGCACAAATTGCATGTTTTTTGTGCTTTGAGAAGAATTATGTCAGAAAAACTAGTAATTAATATAATATTTATGTAATACATTCTCAGAAAAAAATGTACAAATGCACTGCAGTCACTGGTGCAATAACCCTTTAGATCCTAATGTGCACCCTTAAGGTAAAAAAGGTGTACTTTTCGAAACGTTACCACCACCCAAATAATACAAATAAATACTTATTTACCAATTTCTGCATGAATGAAGCTGAACCATTCAAAGCTGTTAAGTTATTGTGATACAGCTGGGAAAATAGGTATTTGACACATCAGCATTTGTATCAGTAAGAAGATTTCTAAGTGGGCTATTGACAAAAAATTTCCATCAGATGTAGCCATCAAGCCAAATATTGAATTCATAAAAAGAAATCAGAACATTTAAGTATACACATTGAGTAAATTATCAGGAGAGTTCTCCAAGAACTTCAGGAAGACCTTGCTTCAGCAGGTACTGTTGTTTCCAAGAAAACTATAAGCAATGCACTGAACCGCCATGTCATCCATGCATGCTCACCACGCAAGACTCCATTGCTGAACAAAAAGCTCGGTTAAAGTTTGCGAAAGAGCATTTGGAGAAGCCTGTGGGTCATTGGGAGACTATAGTATGGTCAGATGAAAGCAAAATATAACTTTTTGGCAGTCATTCTACACACCATGTTTGGATAAGAAATGGCACTGCCCACCACCCCAAGAACACCATACCAACAGTTATGTTTGGGGTTAGAAGCATCATGGTTTAGGGCTACTTTTCAGCAAGGGGTACTGGCAGACTTCATATTATTGAAGGCAGGATGAACGTAGAACTGTACCGGGACATTCTGGATAAAAATCTGCTGCCATCTACCAGAAAGCTGACAATGAAAAGAGGGTGGACAAGACAGCAAGACAATGATCCCAAACACAAAACCAAGGAAACAATGAAGTGGTTTCAAAGAAAGAAAATCAAGTTGCTTGAATGGCACAGTAAGAGAACTGAAGATAAAAGTTCATAAAAGAGGCCCAAGGAACCTTCAAGATTTAAAGATTATTTGTGTGGATGAATGGGCCAGAATCACTCCTGAGCAATGCAGACCACTGGTCTCTCCATACAAGAGGCATCTAGAAGCTGTAATCACCAACAAAGGCTTCTCTACAAAGTATTAAATAAAGTCTGTTCAATACTTATTCCCTGTGTCATTTAACTTTATTTATTATGACTCAACTTGTATACTTAAATGTTCTTTGTATGAATTCAATATTTGGCTTGATGGCTACATCTGGTGGAAATTTTGTGTCAATAGCCCACTTAGAAATTACTGATAAAAATGCTAATGTGTCAAATACTTATTTTCCCCGCTGTAAATGATGTAACAAATATTCTTATAAACTTTCATTGCATGCAGAAGAGATCCGTAGAAAATCATTTGACGCTTTTCCATTATATAGTATGACAGCTCACTTTTGGGGGGTTTTCCAATGTGTACAGTACCTAGTACCCGATACCTACTTTTATTTACTGGATGAGCCGTACTGACGCTAAAACTTGTAGACGTGTAACACTGCAGATCACTGACTTGTTAGAGAGAATCGCCACTATTAGCGTCATTGCTAAATGCAAATTAACTTATCCTCGTGCGCCGTCGAGCAAACCAAGTGATGTCGTCATCTGTGCCTCATTGTATAAGTTCCCATATTCTCTTTTAGCAGGAAAAAACATCCACATGCCGAGAATCAAGAACACCATTCAAGCGATATGCTCCAATACTCCCGGTTTTACTATGATGTCATGGCGTAACTATGAAAACAATGGGGCGTACACACCAAACCTGAATTCAACGATTTGTGCTAGTAGATTACATACAAAGTCAATCCAAAAATGCGAAAAGATGCAAACTTGCGACAAGTGATGCAAATGACGCGAATTGGGTAACACGTTTGCCATGAAAATGCGCTAATCCTGAAATGTGTTGAAAATTTTCAACTCAAGCAAAAAATTTGTATGAAATGAAGTTAAATCTAGAGTAAGGAATGCGATGATTCAAGTTTGGTGTGTATGCAACATAAGTAATCCCACCCACTCTGAAGCCGCACTGAACTCCAATGGAAAACCAAGCTGTGCCAAAGTAAAGCAAAATAAGCCATGTTGTACCGTATCGGGCCATACTATCCAATGGAAAAGCGCCATTTGTGTTTCACACATATTGACATGAGGTTGCGTAAATGATGAATTATTAAGGCAAATAAGGCAAATTTCGTATGCAAAATTGTTTGACATACGAAACCATGACTAAATTGAATAGCCCTGCAGCGTTTTGTTTTTCAAGCATTCCCAAGCCTATGTTCTTGAAAATCTTTTTATCTGCTGTTAAGAGCATCTGAGACTCTTTTCTGACCTCACTGATCTATAAATAGATTTGACTTTACATTGAGTTTCAGGATGAGTTTAGGACAGTGATTGGTCCATTAATTCTGTTTGAAATGAGATGTCAGTGTCGCTTGTGTTAATTGAGTTTTATGGTGGCAGTCCTGATAGACTCATCACTCTCTCTCCTGTACTGATACAATCACGCTCGGCCGTCTCGCTGCGTACACGCACACTCGACTCACAGGATCATTGTGTTTGAACATTCATACTGAATTTACAGTAAGATGCTTACAGTCAGACAATACAAAGATGAAATGTCAGTTAATGATGGATGGAGTTGAATGAATGATATGTTTCTGTCGATCCACTGATATAACTTAAAAAACTGTGTCTGTTAACCAATGTGGGCAGCCATTTGTTTAACATCTTGAAGCCCTGATGAACAACAGCATGAAATATGAACATTTGAGGACAGATCTAGGATTCGTAAAGATATAGTAGTGTAATAGTAGTATTTTTTCATAGAAATAAAATGGCATATGTGTTTTTTATATTACCATGAGTTTGTGCCTTTGGGTTAAATTAACTGGGCTAAAAATTTTAATATTTGACCCAACAATGGGTATATTTAACCCAACTTCCTTTTTAACCCAATGCTGGGTTATAAATAACCCAGCATTTTCACAACGATCATCATTCATACAGAAGAGATCAAAGTCGTGTAATTCTGTGTTTTTATGAAGCACATACATTTTCCTGAACTCATTTGTATGAAAATGACTTGATTTTAAAGACTGGCTGTAATTCATCCGAACCCCTGCGGTTACCTTAAGTACGCGGTGAATAGCGGTGACACATTGATTGACAGCTCTAAATCTCACCTCCTTGTCGTCTTTGTGAAGTGGAGTCTGTAATTGGTGCAGATGGCGTCTGTTAACAGCACTGCAGCAGCGGACCGCCTGTCAATCAATAGATGCACATCTGCTGCGACCCCACCCATAAGATCACAGTCAGAACATGTGATCTTTCACTGATCGCTGTCTATAACTGTAAATGATCTCCACTTACCAGACCACAACATGTTAAATACAGTCAGTTAGTAAGAGATGGTTTATTTTTTAAATGATAAATCATAATAAATCACACTGTTCGCCTTTAATGATGGCTCATATTTCTATGTATTTGTCCTGGGATTTGTTCACAATGATGTATTAAGTTAACCCACTGCTTATACTGTTACTGCAGTATTTGTACATAGCGAGGTTTTACTATGATAGATGAAGTATGCAGTCAAGGCACACAGATTAAGGCACTGCTAAATAATGTACAGTATATTATACGTGTAGCAATAAAAATGCTAGATTTAAATCTTGTCACATGACCTTAATATATTATATCCTAGCTTACTGTTTGTTAAGATTTTTTAAATGAAATTACTATTAAGTTTTTATTTATTTTTAATAACAAAGATATCTGATGTTTACAAGATGCGTCACTGGAATACATATGAACGGGGGAAATCACAATAGTCAGAATGGCCGCTCTAGTCCCGCCTCCCAGTAAAAAAAGCCAATCGCCAACCGTTAAAGAATGGATTCTTCTAATGCTGCTTCCACACCAAACAACCAAAAGTTGAATATTTTCAACTTGCGCAAATCCGCGTTTGAGGCGAATAGCGCATGTTTTCACCACAGTCACGCTGCACAATTTGCGTCGTTTGCATTGCCCCGCTTGAGTTTGCTTCTATTCGTGTCTTTGCATTAACTTTGTATGTAATCTACTCGGGTAAAACATTTAATTCATGTTCGGTGAGTATGCCCCATAAGAGAGAGACTTTTTCGTTTTTTGTTCAAAATTGCAAATATGGCGGCGCAGTGACGTGACTTCCTTAAGGGCTTTAATAATAACTAGACATGCATCATAGTGAGATCAGTTAACAATGTACAGTAGCATACTAATATTTAAAATTATTAATAGTAGGGCTGTTTTATTTTTTTATAGTTTTTGTAATCGTTTGAATAAAAAAAAAACGATTAATTGCACAGCCCTAATTAAAAATGTATATCTTGTAGTGTTTTATTATTGTATTCTAATTCTTTTTTATCAAAGATATTGGATATAACAAGATTGAGCGTGCTATTACTATGAATACATGACAATGCAACACTCCATATTTGTCTGCTCTGGCGATGAAAGTCCCGCCTTCCAGTTAAAGGTGTAGTGTGTACATTTTAGCGGCATCTAGTGGTGTAGTTGCGAATTGCAACTAACGGCTCAGTCCACAGCTCACCCTTCGCTTTTAAAACGCATAGAGAAATTATGGTAGCCGTCACCGGAAAAACATGTAATCGTCGGAGGCAACTTAGTAAAAAAAGTTTGTCCGTTAAGGGCTTCTGTAGAAACATGGTGGCACAAAATGGCGACTTCCACGTAAGGGGACCCTCGGTGTATGTAGATAAAAACATCTCATTCTAATGTAATAAAAAGATTACGGTTTATTATGAAAGGGGTTTATTTTGCATTTCTGTCAAGAGATCCTTCTAAAAATTACACACTGCTCTTTTAAAAGAACCAATCAACATTCGATAACGATTATCTGGGGGAGGGGCTCTGTATAGAGTCTTGCGAGGGTGTCGTTGCCGAAACAACCCCGATAAATGTGTTTTATATTTAAGAACAAGAAATTATGTCACAAGCTGTGTCTGAAACCGCTCCCTATCCACTCTATAGTGCACTTTGGGGGTCTATATTGGGGGTCGGCCATTTTGTAGTGGTGTCCGAAACTTGAGTGAACAACTTCATTCCCTACATTTTTACACTTCTTTTTGCCCATAATGTACTCTGATTTTGAGGGTACATTCGATGTACACTCGCTCACTCATATTTCCCATGATGCAACGGGAGACGAATGCGTGACTGGAATCAGCTAAAGGATATTCTTGTTGTCAGTTATTTTCTGCTTTTTTAAATAAACAAATAAAAAATAATTGCAATATCTTTTATTTAAAATCTAATACATATTTTTATTCAACAATAAATAAACAACAATAAATAAATATGACAAGCAGTTGTTTTGTTCTCTTTATTATTAACTAATACAATAAACATGACAAACGGTAAGAAAGAAGACTTTACCGTTTCACAGTACAATCCATAAAGCCACACAGGTGTAAGGGTTTATGACGAATCTCTGCGACAGCTTTCTGACACATGGTATTTACGTCAGTGTCCGAAATCGCTCACTCATTTTCGTTCCCTTCATCCCTATATAGACGGTTCCATTGGGCACACGTCCGGTGATGCGATAAGTGTCTGGTCCGAACTTTACATCCAGTTTCTGTTTGTTTAATGGTCTGACTAGTTGCTGAAACTGAACTCTTAGGGCGGTTTCATATTTGGTGCGATTGCCTGGTCCGAACCCGAGTTCGATTGCTCCCCCCTACCAATGCCCCCCATGGACTGTGTTCACATATTATTTTTGCATCCGAACCGCGGTACGCTTACATCATCAAGCTGCAGCCGGCGCGTTCTCATGTTGCTTGGCAACCGCTGTAAAAGAGAAGACGACAAGTGTGATTGACTAACTGCAAGCAGAGAGATGATTTCTGAATGCCTCCGCAAAAATTGACGTCGGCGGACAGACCGCGTTGTCATCGAAACGACTTTAGTATGTTTGCGGCAGACAGACGAAAGTGCGTTTCTGTATTATTTCTTTGAAAACAAAACCAAAGCACGCATTCTATGCATTTTGTTGTCAATGTAAGTGCACGCACACAAACACACACGTCTGTTTTGGTGGGACATTCCATATAATACGTAATTAACAGCGGTTCACTTCCGCGATTTGGTACGATTGCGCTCACATTAGCAGCAAAACCGATCTGGAGTTCACATGAAACGAACCCCAGACCACCCTTTTTAAGCGGACTCGAGTACGTTTTGCGGGTGCGCACCCGAGTTCGGAAGACAGCGTTCACATCATCCAAATGTCCCGAACTCTGATGTCAATCGAACCCGGGTGCGCAGCAAAAGTGCTAATGTGAAAACGCCCTTAAACAAATACCTCATCGAAAATAACAAATGTTTTGTGTTCCTATGTAATCTACGTGTTGTTAATTTTGCTTGTTATATAAATAAACTACTTTAAAAGAACGAAAGCCGCTTGTTTATGTTGTTACTGCTGAAACCGTCTACAGTGGACTCAATTGTTTTTTGCTATAGGGAATAGTGAATGAGTGAACGAGGGAGCGGTTTTAGCACGCAATTTTAAAGATATCTGTCTTTTTCCATTAGATAGGACTTTAGTCTTACATGACTGAAGTAACAGCCTAGAGGTGTTGGAAACATTGCCGCCAAGTGGCGCGACTTTCCCAAAGGGACTTTGATTTTCAGCACTATGCAGTATACGGCACTGTGTAGTGTATTTCATTGCAGACTCATTTGGTGTATCTGTGGTCTCCAGACGATTGACTTGTGAGCACTTCTCTTATGAATAGACATTGATACACATCTGAAGATCCATTAGGTGTGCACTCTCAACATATTGAAATTCTGCAGAGAGGAATCTGATCATATGCTTCAGCACATTCAGACGGATGATCCAGACGGATCAAATTACCCAGAATCCCCTCTGACCAGCTTCCCAAAAATGCTTTCAACAGGATTTGAGCGATCAGGTTATTCAGGATTAGAGCAGATTAGATCTGATTATGTGATCTAAAGAAATTTACTATGGGATTTAAAGGGATTGATGATCACACACAAACATGCACATGCACATGCACACACAAATACACAATAAAATTAAAATCTCATCACTCAATGGCAAACACTATAATAAAGTCATAACTGCAACATTCTTCAGCACATGTCTTTGTTTCATAAACATCAAAAACCTGTGTGATGAGGTCAATAATAATAATAAAAATAATTAATGAATAGGCTTTATACACAATGTGAGTTCAACAAGATTTGTTGTTGTCATCTGTTTGCTTTGCATGCATCCTCACCAAAGTGTTTTTTGTGTGTGTTTAGGTTGGAATGGGTGGAGATCATCGAGCCGCGGACTCGAGAGCGAATGTATGCCAACCTGTTGACGGGCGAGTGCGTGTGGGACGCCCCGGCCGGCGTCCGGATCAAGCGCAGCGGACAGGACCAGTGGTGGGAGCTTTTCGACTCGAAAACGTCCAGATTCTACTACTACAACGCTTCGACCCAACGCACCGTTTGGCACCGCCCCCACAGCTGTGACATCATTCCCCTCGCCAAGCTCCAAACCCTGAAGCAGAACACCAACACTACTCCGCCCCCTATTGCTACGACGACCAGCGCTTCCGCTGACAGCAGCCCCGCCCGCAGTGCCGTCAGCACGACATCGTCGCAGGACCAGGAGGAGAAAACATCAGCCAATGAGGAGGGAGAGAGGTGGGCGAGGATGCAAACATCGCTCAATATGTCACACTGACTGGGCGTTCACGTTTTTTCATATTCGCGACACATACAGTGATGAAAATAAGTATTTGAACACCCTGTTATTTTGCAATTTCTCCCACTTAGAAGTCATGGAGGGGTCTGAAATTGTCATCGTAGGTGCATGTCCACTATGAGAGACGTAATCTAAAAAATCCAGAATTCAATTTTAACTATTTATTTGTATGATACAGCTGCAAATAAGTATTTGAACACCTGAGAAAGTCAATGTTAATATTTGGTACAGTAGCCTTTGTTTGCAATTGAAGAGGTCAAACGTTTCCTGTAGTTTTTCACCAGGTTTGCCCACACTGCAGGAGGGAATTTGCCCCACTCCTCCACACAGATCTTCTGTAGATAAGTCAGATTTCTGGCCTGTCGCTGAGAAACACAGAGTTTGGGCTCCCTCCAAAGATTCTATATTGGGTTTAGGTCTGGAAACAGGCTAGGCCACGCCAGATCCTTGATATATTTTTTACAGAGCCACTCCTTGGTTATCCTGGCTGTGTGCTTCGGGTCATTGTCATGTTGGAAGACCCAGCCTCCACCCATCTTCAATGCTCTAACTGAGGGAAGGAGGTTGTTCCTTAAAATCTTGCAATACATGGCCCCGGTCATCCTCTCCTTTATATACAGTGCAGTCTCCCTGTCCCATGTGCAGAAAAACACTTTCTCCCATGACTCCTCTGGATCATCCAAATATTCATTGGCAAACTTAAGACGGGCCTGGACATGTGCTGGTTTAAGCAGGGGAACCTTCTGTGCCATGGATAATTTCAAACCATGACGTCTTAGTGTATTACCAACAGTAACCTTGGAAACGGTGGTCCCAGCTCTTTTCAGGTCATTGACCAGCTCCTCCTGTGTAGCTCTGGACTGATTTCTCACCTTTCTTAGGACCATTGAGACCCCACGAGGTGAGATCTTGCATGGAGCCCCAGTCCGAGGGATATTGACAGTCATGTTTAGCTTCTTCTATTTTCTAATGATTGCTCCAACAGTGGACCTTTTTTCACTAAGCTGCTTGGCAATTTCCCCGTAGCCCTTTCCAGCCTTGTAGAGGTGAACAATTTTGTCTCTAGTGTCTGTGGACAGCTCTTTGGTCTTGGCCATGTTAGGAGTTGGATTCTTACTGATTGTATGGGGTGGACAGGTGTCTTTATGCATCTAACGACCTCAAACAGGTCTATCAAATTTAGGATAATACATGGAGTGGAGGTGGACATTTTAAAGGCAGACTAAAAGGTCTTTATCTAGCTGATAGACAGGTGTTCAAATACTTATTTGCAGCTGTATCATACAAATAAATTGTTAAAAAACCATACATTGTGATTTCTGGATTTAATTTTTTTAGATTATGTCTCAGGCAGTGGACATGTTCCTAGGATGAAAATTTCAGACCCCTCCATGATTTCTAAGTGGGAGAACTTGCAAAATAGCAAGGTGTTTAAATAATTATTTTCCTCACTGTATAAGTATACAGCATATAGTTTTAGTGAGACAGCACATTGAGTTTCAGTCCATAGAGACTCTTTAACATAGGCAGGGGTCTTTGGTTGTTTATGTGTTATATTTTTTTAGTTAGATCATTGCTGTACGTTAAGTGCTTTTGACTGTACCAGAGATAAATGGATTTTTCTTTGACATTTGTCTAGTATGTGTGCTGCCCTGGGTATGTGATTTTTCACAACAGTGTGATCTGTAAGTCGCTTTGGATAAATGCATTAATGTAAATGTATTATTTCTAGGAGGATAAGTGGACGGCGCTCACTGAATTAAGCATGCAACACACGTACGTGGCAACACTGCAGCATATTACTGTCTGAAACATTTATTGTTGCATAATTCATTGTTTTACATACTAGTTTTGATAAAGAGCAACCAGTATGTAGTATGTTAGTATTGTCTTTGTAAGATTTTAGGACACACAGTCATGAACTGAAAGACATCTGCACACTTCACATCTGACGGCCTGATGCGTAACAGTGACGATTCAAAAACTTTGTCGCGCAATAATGTATGAAATGAAGAAAACACTTGAGAATACAGACAGCACACCACAACGCAACACTGCAGGCTTCAGCATTTAAAATTCAACCAGTGTCAGTTACATCCCACGGGAACACGGCAAAGAGAAACGGAGCGTCGTGAAATGATTTCATGTGACAGAGGAGGAGGAGGCCGCAATGAGAGGAAAAACGCAGAGAATGTGTAAATTGATTTAAAGGTCGGATATCCATGAATAATTAATATCCAGAAAAAAAACACAGCTCAGTTTGTAGTGGGTTTCTTGATAGAGAGAGAGAGAGAGAGACAACAATACATGATCACAGGGTCAACACTTGATGTCCACTGTAAAATTTGGTTTCTAAGTTGAGAAATACAAACTATTTAATTATGTTGTCATGGAGCCAAAATTCGTCTTTGTTTTATGAAAAATAATCCAAAATGCAATTTCATGGTCAGAGAGAGAAAGAGAGAGAGAGTGAGAAATTGAGTTTCTTGTGTTTAGAGTTTTAATCCGGCTACTAAAGGAACAAACACACACATTTAGTTTGGTCATGGGGATGTTGGTCATGGGGAAGGTCGTGGTGGCCAAGAGCTTAATTGATTTTACACACTACTTTCTCTTCTACTCTCAAAGGCTTTTCCAGTAAACTCACAGACCTCTTCGATCCTAAAAACGGCTCCTTGAGGGATTTTTTTAACCAACAATAACTTTGTTGATAGAATTGCTTTAGGGCCGTTTGTTTCTCAGACACGGTTGATGGATGAAATCATGTCTTGTTAAGATGAGCTGTGTTATATTACAGTACACTTCTAATGGGCTTTACACAACATCGTTTTTAACTAAAAATGTGGAAATTTTGATGTGCTTTCACAGTGCATTTACATTAGCCTGGCTAACACCAGACCAGTCTCATAGAAAATGAGATGTGAAACCCTATGCTCATTTTCTCGTATTTGAGGCGTGGTTTACGAATGCCCAGAGCCGTTTATTGGGCGCTACGAATGTCTATCAAATGTGTCTGTACGTAGCTCATAGCCAATCGTTTCAATTATACCAGATGACGTATGTAGAGCGTCATCAATTCAAGCGTCAACAACTTTTATTGTGTACGTATGCACACAGTTGAAAGCTATGCAACTAAACTTGTAGCTGTATATTGATATTGAAAAGCAACACAACTTTGTGGCACTGTGACAACCACAGTACAGGCATAATGACAATATGATATTAATAAATACCACTTACCATTTATTATTATCATGTCTTGCCATATCCAGACATCCTTCTTGAATATAAAATTGTTTAACGCCAAAAGTTGCTTTTTTTTTAAAATAAACTTGCAAGGCTAGGCTGCATTGAAAAGTAACTTTGCATCTGCTGCTGTGTTTGATAAACAAAACTGCTTCGGTGTGTCGAAGAGACATCGTCATCTTCTTGCTGCCTCCTCCCTGTTCTGTGATTGGTTCGCTATTTCAGGGGCAAAAAAGCTCCATAGTTTCCATTCTAGACTTGCAGTGTGAATAAATTTGCGCAAGGCAGCATGGGGAAACCCAGCCTAAATTTACATAATAATACCAGCATTAATAACAGCATTTTTAGGATCTGAAAAAGTTTTAAAACAGATATCAAAGTGCAAGTTTCTGAAACGATACCATTATGGGGCATACACACCAAACGCAAAGCATCGCAATCCTTGCTCTAGATTACTCGCGGTATTTAACTTTGTGTCTTGTAAATTTTTAGCTTGAGTTGAATTTTTTTAACTTGCACGAAGACGCGTTTGAGGTGAATAGTGCGTGTTTTCGCTGCAATCGCGCCATTCAATTTGCTTCATTCACATCGCACGTTTGCGTCTAATTGCGTCTTTGCATTGAGTTTGTATTAAATCTACTCAGGCAAATTTGCGTTTGGTGTGTATGCCCCATTATTGTTTCAGTGCAAACTACTAAACTGCAAATTCAAAAAAACAGTGTTGTCATCCATATGCATTTACATTTATGTAAAAAAATACTTTTTAAGTCAATTTCATAAATCTGTGTAAACAGGGATTATTTTAACGTTTTAACGTTTTCTGTTTTCAGTGTGTCATTTTTGTGTAAACGTACCTTAAATGATCAGACTTACTGTTTTTTACTCAAAATCATGTGATTGATTTCACAAATCAAGTCAAGTTTTGAGTTTTTAAAGTTAAAGTATATCTACCGTATTTTCCAGACTATAAGTCACACTTTTTTCATAGTTTGGCGGGCCATGCAATCGTTTAAGTAACTGTTTATGTTACGTTAACATGTACGGACACCTATTCAGCCTGCTGTTCTGTGTGCTATTGTTTAGTTAAATAACTTGCCTTTTAAGATTAAATGTATCTTCTTCGCCTTGAATTTTGTGAAATCATTTTCTAAATAAACGCGACATATAGTTATATATGTTTTTTCCTCTTTAAAACGCATTTTTGACTGATACGACTTGTACTCCGGAGCGACTTATAGTCCGGAAAATATGGTACATGGTATCATCATAGTATCAAGCTTTTATTTAGAAAGATAAAAAAATTGATTATATATGACATACTATTTAATAAATAAAGACGACCTGTTTGTTTTATCTTGTCTTGCTCAGGTTCAGGTGGGGTACCGGGACCAGAGAAAGGATGCTCATCAAGGTATCAGATCGGGAACCCAGTTTTTTATCGCAGGGAAACGGATATTCCAGTTCTCCACGTTCCAGGCGATCGTCCAACAATGCTACTTCAGACCCTGAAGCCACGCCCCATCCCATGTCTGACCTCCCCCAATCACAGTCTCCATTCCTAAAGAGGGCAGAGTTAAGCGGCACTCAGCGTCGTTGCTCCGGGGATTCCCAGCCTTCATCTCCTCGCTATGCTTACGAGCCTCCTCTCTACGAGGAACCGCCCTCGGAATACCAGTCCCCACCTATTTATGAGGAACCACCTACAGACATGCATTGCGAGCCTGCCTTTTATGGCACCGATAGATCACCGGTTCGAAAACCAGGTCTTTACCACTCCCCCAAACAAAGCCCGTCTCCTTACGGTCAACTAGTTTTGACGAGACAGCGGAGCGCTACGCCCGAGAAGATAGCCAATCAGAGCGATCGAGACTACAGCTCTGCGGGGCGGGACTATAGCTCCAGTGGGCGGGATTATAGCTCTACTATTAGGGATTACAGCTCCGCTGGGCGGGATTACAATTCTAGCGGGCGGGAATATAGCGCAGCAGGGCGAGAATATGTAAAGCAGCTAGTTTATGTTGAGCAGTCAGGCTCCTCCCCTCGGTTTAGGACGACAGAGCGTCTTCTGAGCTACGGGACGACTAGCTCGAACAGCTTGTCGGCTGGAATGTGTTACGGCGGCTCCTTTACGCTGCAGCACAGTCACGACCACAACGGCGGCAATCGAAAACGTAAGAACCGCAAGCCTTCTCTTCCTGGAGGCGAAGGGGAAAGCATGGGAACTGGGCTCGGGGCAATGATAACTCAAGCCCGATTGGCCTGGGAGGCTCAGCAGCTATTACATCAACGAGGGGGTGTGTCCTCCGACCAGGGAGGGAAGGATGGGTATGAAAGCGACGGGGCCACGCCCCTGCCTCTTCCCGGTCCGGTTGTGCGGGCGTTCAGCGAAGACGAGGCCCTTGCCCAACAAGATGCTCACTGGAAACGCGCCACATTGGACAGACTGGCGTTTCCACAGGCCCTGTTAGAAAAAAGTTTATCTGTGCAAACTAACCTGGCATCACCTGAACCTTACCTCCATCCCTCGCAGGTAATTCACAAAGACATGCATGTTAAATCATAAAATTACCATAATCCTTCAATTCACTGCCATGAATGATCCTCAAATCATGCACTCACATTTTTCATAGGCAAGTGCCAGAAACTGTAAAAATCTGCTGGGTTAATTACAGGATATTAATTAACAATGTCAATGTTACTCATATTTTCCTGGGTCCTGTATCAGACTAAATCAAATTACTGTTGAAGAGTTTTTTTAAGTAGATAGTGCATCAAAGTAAGGGTGTGTGCACACCAAAAGCGAATTGAATTATTTGTGCGAGTGATGTGAAATACAAGTATTCCCGCGAGTAATCTACTGTATAGTGAGGAACGCGATGCGCATATTCACTTTGCTTTTGGTGTGCGCACAGGTTTTTATCACAGTGTATTATTATAGAGTACTCATTTTTAATAACAAAGTTTAGGAGTTTTTTTGAATACGTAGTGAACTAGAATTCTCAGATGGGATTTTGTGGGCAGCGTTTGCTTCTTTCAGTCCAATATAATGAGCATTTAAATGTCCCGTCACCCGCTGCCAGTCGGGTTAATGAGGATGGCTGACCTTAGACGATGTTACCTAACCAGTAATGTAGATGTTCTGGGTATTCGTGGCCATTTGTTTTTGTTTCTGAGGGAATTCATCAGGTTCTGCTCTATTTGTTCATGATAATAATGGTGTAGAAACCAGATACACAAACTGTTATATAAGCGATCAGACTCATTATTAACCTGTAGATTTGCATTGCAGGAGTATCAGTATATTATAGAGCCAGAGTTGGGCTCTCTCCAATTGGGACAGTAGGCAACATCTCTGTAAACCTTGGCAACAACATGACAACGTCTAAATAAATCAATGTATGGATTGAATGCGCTGCAAGTCATTTTGGATAAAAGTGTCTGCCAAAAACATAAATGTGAAATGTAATCTTGGCTACCACTCACAACAATTATGGCGAACAAGCCCAGCTCATGTTTATACTATTGTCAATGTCAGTTTAATTTGCAGTATATACACATCATTTAAAGACAACAGTTGTCGATTAACAATGAATAAAACAGTCATAAAATAAATCATAAAACCATGCACAGCTTCACAGTAGATCAACTTTGATTATACACTTTAAAAAATGCTGGGTTATTATTTTCAACCTAGCGTTGGGTCAAAAAGGCACAAAACCGACCCATTGGGTTGTAATATAACCTATGCTGGGTTGGTTTGGTTGTTTTAACCTTTCGTTGGATCCTTTATAAAAAAATTCTGGGCTGACCGTTCTGTCCACACTCAGCGCTGCACCCAGAGTTGAAAAAATGTCAACTTTGGTTAAAACGCTCAGCTGGTCAATGTCACTTCTCAGCGGCCGTCCAATCACAGTGGAGGAGGGGCGGGACAAATATCACAGCAACCAACTGGTGCATTGTAGGGCTGTAGTGATAAATCGCGTGTCCCATTAAAAATACCTGTCTGAAATCGCTTCTGAATTGTACGGCGTACTACGCCGTTTCGGTCAGTAGGAAGTCCTTATCAATCTAAAATCATTATGAGTCGTTTATAACGTGCGTTTAAAAAAGCAACACTCGTTAAACAAAATCATTCAAAATATTCTTTATTATCACGAAAATATCTGAAACAATTTGAAGAACGCCGATATAAGGTAATTCTTCTGTGGTACAAAGGGAGTTTCTGCACGAGAGCGCCCTCTGGCTTTTGGATGTGCCCGGATTTTACCGTAATTCTTTTAAATTCATTCATTGAGAAAACGCGCATTTGCACGATTAATTGTTACAGCCCTAGTGCATTGTTTACGACAGATAAACAAAGCAGAAGTATCTTTGCAATCAAAAAGTTTTTTCAAAGCTGAAAAAAACCTGGCAAGCGCCTACAATCCGCCTGGCGTTTTGAGCCGCATTTAAACGCTTTGGTGTAAACGGCCCCTGAGCTAAAGAGTAAAGGTGTGTTGTTAAATTTGATTTAAAATAATGTGAGAGCGGTTCTATTAAATTAAACTAAACTAACTAAACTAAATCTTATTCAGGACATGCATGCGAGTGTCATGTAAAATATTATGGTAAATGAATATGACATTGGCAATCATTTAGATATATCTTAAAGTAGCACCATCATTCATTTATAAAGGTGAAAGATCTTCAGAGCTAATTCATTGTGATAAAGTGCTGATATTTGGGTGTGAGTATCTCTGGTCTTAGTGTGTAAATCATGATGTCACTCCATTTCCAGAAACACATAAAAGCTTCAGCATCTCTCTGTGGTCGTCTGTGGACATTCATACAGAAACACGCCCTGCTGTTAGCACATTAATATTTCACCATGTGCAGTTTTTAAGAGACTTATGTAAGTTCTCATGTTAGGAACATTGATGTACTGCGAGACATCAACAACATTTACTGCAAACATCTCACCAAAAACAAACCTGGCTCATATATTGACCCCAAATCTAAAGAAAAAATACATGCATATGAATAACTGGGTAACACTTTACTTGAAGGGGTGTTCATAATCATGACATGACACCTTAATAATCATGACATGACACGTGCTATTATGCACATTTATGACTGTGATTCTTTCAGTTATGTCATTTTGAATGCAAAGATGGCATTGTTTGAGATGTCTTTGTCATGACAACTTGACATTACCAATCCAACAACTTTTTAATCAGTGATACCAATTGAATTTGTCATTAAAATGTCATTAAGTGTTAATAATCTGTCAAATAGTTTTATAGCAGCATCATGAATATTTTTCTTGACCTCAACTACAGTGGTACAAATATAATGTCGTCATTAAAATGTCATTAAGTGTTAATATTCTGTCATATAGTTTTATAATAGCATCATGAATATTTTTCTTGACCTCAACTACAGTGGTACAAATATAATGTCGTCATTAAAATGTCATTAAGTGTTAATATTCTGTCATATAGTTTTATAATAGCATCATGAATATTTTTCTTGACCTCAACTACAGTAGTATACAAATATAATTTGTCATTTAAATGTCATTAAGTGTTAATGCTCTGTCAAATAGTTTTATAACAACATTATAAATATTCTTCAGTTCATAATGTTTTTTTAAGTTTCCTCCATGTAACTAAGAAATAAAATCAATCATCCAATAATAATAATAATAATTAAAATTAATAAAATGATATTTTATTGCATTTGGAGACCAATTCACCTAAAATTAAATGAAAACAGTAAAGTAATGCATTAAGCCTTGCAGCGTTGGGTTCATAAAAACTAGTTTGAAGTAACGTTAACCCATAAAGCTAGGTAGTTTCTTACGTTTGATAATTATTCTGCTATGTCATGTTTATGACAGATTTATGACAAGTTATGATGTATCGGTTTATGTAAAGTTGTCATAACAAAGACATCTTAAACAATGTCATCTTTGCATTAAAAATGACATAACTGAACATATGACACTTAATAACAGTTGTCATAAATGTGCATAAAATCTCCTTCATGTTTATGACACGTGTCATGTCATGATTATGAACAGCCCTTCAAGTAAAGTGTTACCAATAATTGTTTTGACATGCATGACATGCATATAATTCTTATTACTGTAATGCATTCCTATGTTTTACAATCATACTGTATGAGTTTGTAATTTTGATAGTTTGAATGATGATTCTCATTATAATAGTCGTTGTTATTAAAAACAATTACAGTATTTCTAAAAATAACAAACTAAAACAACCACAGTGTGTACTTTACAGTTTAATCAATAATACAACATTATTGGGTTTAAATTGCATTACATCATTGAGCATTGAAAAATCAATCCAAAGATTTCATTATCTTTATGAAAACTATCATTTTTTATTACTTTTGAATTATCACAAGATCATGTTATTGACACATTCATAAAAACAGCAAGGAAATCCACAGAGTAAATTCTGTACCGATGCTGAACACTGCAAAACATGACCTTTTTTGTATTGTTTTAAGTACTAATGTCTTAAAGGTGTAGTGTGTAATTTTTAGAAGGATCTCTTGACAGAAATGCTAAATAATATACAAAACTATATTTTCAGTGGTGTATAAAGACCTTTCTTAATAAACAGTTGTGTTTTTATTACCTTAGAATGAGATGTTTTTATCTACATACACAGAGGGTCCCCTTACATGGAAGTCGCCGTTTTGTGCCGCCATGTTTCTACAGAAGCTCTTAACGGACAATCTTTTTGTACTTAGTTGCCTCCAACCATGACATGTTTGTCCTGTGTCGGCTACCGTAGCTTCTCTATGCATTTCAAAAGCAAGGGGTGAGCTGTAAACTGAGCTGTTGGTTGCAATTTGCAACCTCTAGATGGCGCTTAAATTTACACACTGCACCTTTAAAGTTCTTAAATTAAGATGCATTTTTTTTCATGGGTGTCACGCAAAGCCATCTTAAAAGTAAATGCAGACTTTTGGGATTTTAGCTTATTCACGATATCCCCCAGAGTTAGATAAGTGCATACATAGCCTTTTCATCTCCATGCGTCCCATAACTCTGTCTGATGCAAATTTCCACCGCTAGCCTAGCTTAGCACAAAGACTGGAAGTAAACTTGTACACGCTGTGACTATTCAACTACATATAAATAGAAAAATGTTGGCGTTATTTTGTCACTTATTTGGAGCAGTATTCTAGCTGAAGCTATTTAATTCCAGTCTTTTTGCTGAGATAGGCTAGCAGTGGGTGCGTCAGACAGAGTTACAGCACGCACGGAGATGAAAAAGGTATGTATGGACTTATCTAACTCTGGGGGATACGGTGAATAAGCTAAAGTCCCAAAAAGTTGTCGTGTTCCTTCAAAAACTTGATCCATTTGGTTGCAGTCTGGAGCCCCCCAGGGCACTCACCCAATCCCGTCTATGGATAATCCGGCCCTGTTTATTGGCGTGATCCCTGGGAATTGAACCCATGACCTTTGCACTGCCAACACAATGCTCTACCCACTGAGTTAATTGTGTTAATCATTTACATTTACGCATTTGGCAGATACTTTTATCCAAAGCAACTTATTGTTCATCACAAGGTATACATTTTTATCAGCATAGGTATCAAACCCATGACCATTTGTTTGTGCTGCCAACACAACGCTCTACCACTGAGTTTTACATGACAGGAAAACACAGGCATGTTTGTGTGAATCTAACCATCATTAAACATTTAATATAAACAAAAGTGTAGTAAGGAGGAGGTTCAGCTTGGGGCTAAATGAAAAACTGATGGGTCGTCTTTCCATCTCTTAATTTCCCAGATCCGGATGAATTTGTATTTGGAAAAGCCAACAGACGCCTTTCAAACCACAATGTCTATTGGCAGCTGTTTCAAGGGTCTGCTGTTCATAATGATACGATCACAGTCTCATGAGAGTCATTGGGTCAGATAATAACTCTGAGTGATCAAATGAGCTGCGTTTCTGAACCCAACAATATAAAGCCATTATTTTCTCATTAACCCATATACTTTACACACTGCTGAAGTCAAACATCCATAACCTCTCCAATCACCAGATCTCAACTTTATTAAACCGTTTGTGGGACGTTCAAAGAACAGAAGATGTGGTGCATTGGTTAGCACAGTGGTTGCTTTTGATAAGCTGTGGTGCTCATGCGAGAGACAGAAGTTCAAGTCTTCGTGTCCTTGATAATTCAGCTGGTTTTATAAATGTATGTGTTATTTTGTGTACATGCTTCTGTAACTTTGCCTGACTAGTTTTTTTTAACTTATCACCCATCGGTTAGTACTATACTATAGTAATATTTGTGTTATATCAGCCTTATATTTGGCAATCTGCCACATTGCCATCTCAATATCGGCATCGGCCATTAAAAAAAAAACATATCAGAGGACCACTAGTCTTATCACCTCAAAGTAGAGGTCTTCTCGGGTCCAAAGAAATGTACCCAACCCGAAATGACACGAATCACTTTTTACCCGAGCCCGATGTGCATACATTTTTTTTTAAAGAGGCAAACCCCAGAAATGTAGACCCGAGTCCAGCCCAGTGCCAATTTTTTAACCCGAATGTAAACAGCACCGAGTTTCACACAGAAAGAAACCCTGGTGGCCTTGCAACCAATTTGGCCCACTGCTCCATTTATTTCTGTTTGTTATTTGACGACGTAAAATGTGCATTTAAAATTGATTGACAGGTCTGGCTCAATGAAAATTTACCACATGAGGGTGCAAGCACTCTTGGCAAACAGAAAAGGGGTTGGAAAAGGACTTGATGCACACACGTGAGATAGTTTGGGTCTTCTTGGGTCCGTTTGGCAAAAACACATTCATTTTAACCCAAGACCCGATGTTACTGATATTATACCCGACCCGTGTGTCCGAGGCACTAGTGAAACTTTTAGACCCAAATCTGCTCGGGTCGGACCTCTGGTTTTCGGATCTAAGTAGACCCGAGATGACCTCTACCTCAAGGATATTATGTGCAATTTTGTTCATTATTTTTGGGATGGACTGAATCTCTTTTATTATATTTACTCACTTCCTTGACTTCCTCAGGTCCTGATCCAGATAAGTTTTTTTAATATCCGTACCTCCTGTTGTTCAACATCACTGTGTAATGTTTTCTTTTTTTCAAAGTCGGAAGATCTGGGAGCGTGTTCTCAGTTTGAAGCCAGCCGGAACGCTCGAAACATGATGCCGAGCGCGAGCTGTGGCATTTTCCCAGAATTCACGCTTCGCAAGCCGTCCTCAGAGACGGACATCGAGAACTGGGCCTCCAAACACTTCAACAAGCACACGCAGGTACCTGCTAATCCTTACACATAATAAATACATACAGATGAGATAAAGTTCACCAAATGAGCTAACACCATCTACTCTGTCTCCCAGGGTTTGTTCAGGAGAAAAGTCTCTATTGCTAACATGTTAGCCTGGAGCAGTGAGCCCATCAAGAAACCCATGATAGTGACCAACGACCGGACCGTCAAACGCGAAGCCGTGGATCTCTTCAAAATGATTCAGACGTACATGGGGGATCGTCGAGGGAAAGGTGACCCGCTGTCGGTGGCTCTGGAGGTGGCTGTGAGAGGATGGAGCTGTCAGGGTTTGAGAGATGAGCTTTATATCCAGCTGTGTCGTCAGACCACCGAGAACTTTCGCTATGACAGCCTTCAGAGGGGCTGGGAGCTCATGGCCATCTGTTTGGCTTTCTTCCCCCCAACCCCTCGCTTCCACAACTACCTGGAGGGCTACATCTATAGACACATGGATCCTCTGAATGACACCAAGGGTAGGATGGGAACTGGGTTAGGCAAAATGCTTGTTCAAAGACAAATAAATATTGGGTCACCTACACAACTTGTCGTAAGTTGAGGGTAACATATGGAAAATGAAAAATGGAATAACACAAATGGAACTATAAAAAGTTGGTATATTTTAGCATCTTTAAAGTAGTTATCCACTGATTTTAAACAGTATTGAATAAGTTTAAAGAGTTTTGGGGTCTGATTGGCTGCTTTCCTTTACTATTCAGTCCAAGTCATCAAATTTATAAAATATTGTTAGAATTAAAATCTATTACTGTGCGTTCATACTAAGGTTGTGCCGATAGACGATAGTATTGTGTATTGGACTCTTGCGACTCTTGGACTTGGACGTCTTGGACTCTTGCTCAGACCTGAATGCACGCAGCATTGACTCCTTCTGTAATGCGCATGATTTGGACTTTTCCTTGCACATGAGCTTGTAATATGCAATGTGCATCATTTCCTTGCACTAGAGAGGTTATTAGTGTGCAGAGGGTTAAAACCAGCGAGTGTGTTGTTCCCGCTCCCTGGTACGCAGGAAATTTTAGAGCTCCTGGACTTTTTCGCGCTAGGATTAATAGCATGAGTTTTAAGAAGGTTGCTGTCATGACAGTGTTGCTCTTGCTTCTTTTTTGTCCATCAATCAAGTGACTTGTCATAAATTAGTAAAAAATTGAACAAATAAATATATGAGTAAACTACTGCCCCACCCACCAATACTATTGTGTATCGGCAATCTTACAGGCTGATGATCTCAAAATGGGGCATATCGCCCAACACTAGTGCATACCAGATGCGAATGAAGCGAATATATTGTGAATATATAGCACTATTCGCACGTAAATGGACATTTTGAGTTAACTCGCATAATTCGCATGTGAAACTCCTGTCATACGCACGTGAAAATCCCATCATTGGCTTGTGAAATTCTCGTCATTCACGCGTAAAATTCTCGTCATTCGCACGTAAAATTCTCATCATTCGCCCGTGAAAATTCTCATTATTTGCCCGTGAAAATCCCGTCAGTTGCACGTGAAATTCCAGTCATTCGCGCGTTAATTTCTAGTCATTCGTGCGTGAATTTCTCATCATTTGCCCGTGAAAATTAGCGTCATTCGCGCGTGAAATTCCCGTAATTCGAACGTGAAAGTCCCGTCATTCACACATGAAAACCTCGTAATTCGCTTTTGTGAAAATCTCGTCATCCGCACGTGAAAATCCTGTAATTCCCGCATGCAAAAAAACATCATTTGTGCGTGAAAATACCATCATTCGCGTGTAAAATTCGGACACAAATACGCTCAATTTGCCAGCTTGAGCTAGCTTGTAGTCTCAATATGTATATATATATGTATGTTGTTGTTTCGTGTTTCTGCCTCTGCTTCTTAGGTCATAATCACGTCACTACTAGAGCAAGCTCCTAATTAGTTAATGCGGTGCGAATTACGATTTTTGCACGTCAAATTGCCAAAATGTTCAATTCGCATTGCGTCATTTGCACCGCTTCATTTGCATGAATCATGTTCAGGGCTGGGTTTCCCGATAACGTTGTCTCTTAGCGCGCTACGAAGACTCTTAAGTTAAACCTTAACTACAGGTATACCTTTTCTAGGCGTGTTTCCCGAACTATACCTTAGCGGGATTCTTTCTTACGTATGACGTTACCAGGTGCTGTCCATGGCGATGGTGCTGAATTGGTTGATATCGATTGCTCGACAATCAATTATTCACTTTATGTAACAGGGACTTCGCTGCATCATGAGATAGTGGTGTTCTTTATTAAAGAAACATTTCAGAAATAGTTACATTTATTAGGAATATCTTGTAAAAATATTTCAAACTGCAAACAACTAAATATAAACCTTGTATATTTTATTTTATATCAAACGCGTGCAAAACCGGCAACTTCATGTCCAAAAGTGTCATGCATAAACTGCTCCAATGCATCCATTATTCCTTTACTTTAAAGGATAATTTATATTAGGGGTTCCCAATAAATGCGTTGCACAGGGCAAAGGTGGGTCATGCAAGTCACCTGGGTTGGCTGTGCATTACACTTAAAATATTTAAAAACAAACTGTTGTTCATTAGTTCACGCATTTATTGTGCTTGGACACTGGATGCGCAAGCAGCGCGTTTACAATGCGGATAAAGCTTAATGAATGCATTGCTGGAGCTGCGCCTGTCTGTTTACCTTAAATATAACATAAAAATATATATTATGTGATATATAAATATATATTATGATTGCTTTAGATTTTAGCTTTGATTAGTTTTAATGTGGAAAATTTGTTGACCTTTTTACAAGCAGTAGCTAATCAAGTGGAGCAGTTTCTTTTGAGTGTTTATAAAGAATATGGCATGCAGTTGCCTCAAAGTTAGAAAACATTAAAAAACTTTGATGCAAAGTCGACTTAACATCAATAATAATATTATGGAAAATCAACAATTATGATTTCGTGATGAATGTGCTCCCGTGGCATGCAATTTTTACTTGATTTGTTTTATTGCAGCTAAAATAGCCGGTAAAGTAAAGATTTAACGGATGTGTAATGCACAAATGAAATGGTAAGATTCATTTTATTGCTGCCTGCCATAGTTTCACCAACTCCTCCACCCAAAATCTTTTTTTTATATATTTATAGTTTCTTAGGCCTGTAATAATAGTTCGCAGCTGATGTTTAGTTGGAAAAAAATAATTAAAAATCTAACAACCATCAGTTTAATGATGTCTTATTATGTGAATGTTTTATTCTTTAAATTTAAAAATAATTTAACACGGAGTGTACTTCAACTTTTTTTTACAGATATTTAGTTATATAGACTGCAATCTACACAAACTTTTATCACAGTCATGGCCCCTAGCGGAGTCAAGTGGGATAAGGTAAAGCTAAGAGTGCTCCAGACCAACCTTCCGAACGAATGACTTACAGAAGTGATACGTAACTAAGAACGTTTCGGGAAACACGTATTAACGATAAGGTACAGCTTAAGGTACAACTTAAGAACGACGTAGAGCTAAGAAGGTTTCGGGGAACGCAGCCCAGTTTATTTTAGTGAATCTGCTGCAGTAAGTGATGTCTGTATGTGTTTTCTCTTACAGGAGTGGCGATAAGCAGCTATGCAAAATACTGTTACCGTAAACTCCAGAAAGCGGCACTTACGGGTGCCAAGAAGGTTTGTTGGTTTCTTGTTTGTTTAATAGATTGTTCATCTCTGAATGTTTGGCATCGTATGCAATGTTAAACTGTAAAGTGGTGGGAGGTTCTGGTTGAGCCTGGTTTACATTTATTTAATTAACATTCAGTTTCCTGACTTGTCCGAGATGTCGCCATGACAACAGGCTGCATGTTTTTAATAGTTTAATTATGTTGTGATGTACTGTACTGTATTGACAACACTCTTATCTGATAACATCTGTGTGATGAGGATTTATAGGATTTATACTTCAGTGCGCTGTGCTTTGGTGTGAAAGACACTGGTACTGTATATGCATGCATGTGTAAAAGTTTTAATAGTTCGATGCCAGTCGCCTGAGGGGAGTGCAGCGAGTGAAATGGGCAGTTAAAGGACACTGTGTGTAAGTGTGAATGTGTGCCAGACGCCCAGCAGGGTAATGCTTCAACATTGACTCTGATCCAGAAACCTAGCATGTTGCCTATTTAAACAGAATTGAATACATCATAGATGTGTTCCACATGAAAAGCTAAAAAATACATTGCAGCATAATGTCACAGAGAAAGCAATCCCATAAAGCATTGCTTTATAAACATAAGGTGAACCAAGCAAAACTAATTGCTTTCATTGTTTAGTCTAATTTATAATTAAGTGAGGTTGCTATTAAGTGGCTGCCTATGTAGAGCACTTCAGATCGGTCCACGTTTCATGTAGATCGTAAGTTTTGGAGGAAAGCCACGTTTTCATTTAACACTCACACACAAAGACGGTTTTGTCTGACCTTGTCAGGTTGCCAAATGTTGAAAAGGATTATCCTCATTATGTGTGCATCTGTCTGAAGGGTTTGAACAAGCCGTCGTTGGAGGAGATCGCTCACGCCCGTAATGCCATCTTCAGGCCCTCCATGTTTGGTTCGTCTCTTGAGGAAGTGATGGCAATGCAGAAGGAGCGGTACCCTGACCATCAGTTACCATGGGTACAGACGCGTCTCTCAGAGGAAGTGCTCGGCTTGAACGGAGATCAGACTGAAGGAATCTTTAGGTCAGATGTGTTTCATTAACATGTTTCATTTATCTCGTACAATAATCACTTATATCCTATCAGGGGAGGGTCTCAGGATTTGATTCAGTTTTGACCCTCGGGCTGATATCCCAGACCACCATTCAGCTTTTGTCCAGTGAGTTAAGATCCAAGACTAATGAGATGTGACTGTCATTGAAGCTAAAGTTCAGTCTTAAGAGAACTTGCCAAGCTGAAAAAACTCAAGAGAGAAGTCCAGTAAACAACCGCACATCATGAATATTTTCATGATTATAATGCACTTTTTATTTGGCCATCAAAGAACATGTCATTAAACTCACGTTTAATGTAAAGTATATTCAGCAGTATTTAATGTAAAGTATATTCAGCAGTATGTAATGTAAAGCATATATAGTAGTATTTCATGTAAAGCATATTCACCATCATTTAATGTAAAGTATATTCAGCGACATTTCATGTACATTGAATACCACGTTATTTAATGTGTAGCATCAGCAGTTTTTAATACATATTAAGCAGTATTTCATGTACGGTAAACACCACAGTAATTAATGAAAAGCATATTCCACAGTATTTCATGTACAGTAAATACCACAGTATTTAATGTAAAGCATATTCAACATAATTTAATGTAAAGCATATACCACGGTATTTCATGTGTAGCATCACCAGTTTTTAATACATATTAAGCGGTATTTCATGTATGCTAAAACCACAGTATTTAATGTAAAACATATTCAGCTGTATTTAATGTAAAGCATATTCAACTGTATTTAATTTAAAGCATATTCAGCAGCATTTAAATTTAAAGCATATTCAGCTATATTTAATGTACGGTAAGTACCACGGTATTTAATGTAAAGCACATTCAGCTATATTTAATGTGATAATATAAACAGTATTAAAAGTATATTTCACAGGATTTCATCTACAGTGTATATACCATAGTAATTAATGTAAAGTATATTTCACAGTATTTAACATACACTATACCAGTGACCGTATATGCTATGTGTTTGTGTGTCTCAGGGTGCCAGGAGATATAGATGAAGTTAACGCACTGAAATTACAGGTTGACCAATGGAAAGTGCCGCCAGGACTCGAGGATCCACATATTCCAGGTGTGTATGGCCTTTAGTAATGATACGAAAGTTATCATAAGTGTGAACTGTGATAAAAAATACACATCTGCACTTCTCAATTCTTATGTTGAGTGAAATGTGTTGTTAGCATCCCTTAAATAAATGACACTATCAACAAACAAGCCCTTTAACGACAATACTGCCCTCCAAAGCCTAAGTGCAGTATCTACGCAAACACTGAAACTGAGAAAAATGGCTTTAAAGTTTTTACACTAGCCAGCCAAACATGCTGTAGGTAGATTAGTGGTAATGCATTCATGTAATGCCTTGTTAGGAAGAAATTTTTTATAGATAAAAACCATGACCACCGATGTGACCTTTGACTCCCAAAATGCAGATACTGCACTCTGCCTTTGAAAGACCTTACACAACTAAAACACTATTGCAAAAGCAAAGTGCAGTATCTACGAACTAAATGTGTTCATTCAAGTTTTTCTCATGCTTCTTAATACATTTTGATTGTTTTTAATAACTGTAATAGTTTTATTTATGTTTGTGAATGCTAAAAATGCTCCTTTTACCACAAAGAGAGTATTTAACTCACTTTATTAATTTTTATTTATTAAAAAAATTACATTAGACGAGGTTTACTTTAAAACAGTAGTTAAAAATTAACATAATTTAAAAATAGAAGAACATGTTTGTCCCAAAGATATTATTGTTTCAAATGTACTATAAGTGGTAACTAACAGTATGTACATTTTAGTTAATTTTCATCTCAAAGTAGCACAGTTATGTAAACTTAGATATTTTTAAGATTAGCTTAAGAAGTACTAAACTAGATGTTTTAATAGTAAGTAGCCTACAAAATTAGTTAGTGGAGAAAGAGCACTTATTATGGAAGTGTACTTTTTCACATAGTGTGTTTTCTGCTGGCCCGGCTGCGCTCGTCAGTTTGACTGGGCTCCGCTATCTTTGCCTAACAATAAAACTTTACCAGACTCTTATCAAACTTTTGAAGGAGTAACCCCTGTCAATACAATTTGATTAGCTGCCTAAAAAGTGGAGAGATGTTCGAATCAACAAACACCAATGCGCTTGAATCAGATTATATCATTATTGTCAGAGGATATTGCCTTCAATGGACGAGCACAGGTAGGTCAAAACTTGCTAGCAGCTGGCTAGTCAATGTTAACTACTTATAAAGCTGTAATTTGCCTTAGCATGAGGTATTATTTAGCTATCTTCCTTACCAGTATTTGTTTTTTTGCGTTTTAACGGGAGTTCAACCATCATTTGGCCGCGGGATTGTGCCATGGTTTGTTGTTTCTGTGTGTTACGATCGGGGGAAACCGCAGTATCTGCGGTATCAAAGCTGGAAAAACAAAGCCAGAACGCAGTAACATCACTTACTGCGGTTTGCCTTGGTATTAGCATGGATTTTGTAGTTACTGCAATTTTGACACCCTCATTTCTCTGAAACGGGACAAAATTGAACCAGGAGACTTTGTCACAAGACAGAACAGATGTCATAAAGCTCATTTCAAGCCTTAACTCAATTTCGACCAAGTGTGTAGTTACTGCGCTTTCGCTTTGGACGGCAGAATAAACCTGTATTATACATCACATGATTAAATCATTGCATGTTTGACATTGCCGTGTGACAGCTAAGATCCACTCGATCCGCTTCAGTCTGCAGTGATTTGATTGGCTGATGACTGTTTGTTGTCTGACTAAAGGCTTTTAAATGGTTAGTGGTGCATTATTGATACTGCTGTTACGTAGCTGCTTTCTAAAATGTGGTGGAAGAATTTGTTTGTTAATACAACAGGTACATTAGTCCTGTTCTTCTACTGTAAAATATACACACACACACACACCTGTATCCTGAGGCTTTCTGCAACGGCCCATTTCTCTGGGAATATAAATAGCTCGCTCTCTTCCCACATACACAGTGGGAGAAGCAACAGCTCCCACAAGCCTTTTACTGAAGCGAATATTTCAGGATCTTTTCATGTGTTTATGTACATAACAGTTAGAATATATGATTTCTGTTTCTGACTGCAAATCATCTACAGAATAGCTTTGGTTTTATCGATTGACCCAAATTCACAAAGTGTCTTCCATCAGAACGCTTTCTAGAAATCTGATTCCAGGTCAGAGCTTTATTATATTACCCACTAACACACTTGTGCTGCTCTGAATCTGTCATGAGACCGTCTGAATATATATGTGCTGAAAGCAACATTCATATAAACCTGCAGTCATTCTCACAACACAAATTTAACAATGACCATTACATTACAAGTCACAATTCAACATTAACCAACAGAACTAACAGTTCACCCAAAAAAGAAAAACAGCACATATTTCACTCACCCACAAGCTAACCTAAGTGTATATGACTTTCTTTTTTCAGAGTTATATTGAATAATATCTTGGCTCTTTTTAGCTTTATAATGGCATTGGTTATTGCCCCATTTTTAAAACTTCAAAAATGCATCCATCCATCAAAAACTAATCCATATAAAGGGCCAGATTTACTAACAGCTGCGCCATCATTTTGGTGTTAAATAATGACAGTGGATAATTAGCGCCAAAAAGTGTGGTGTAGTTCTTTTAACGACTGACCTTATTGCATATGCATTTCTTGGAGTTTCCCTTTCAGATGCAAAATTTATGATTTTTCAAACAACGCGATCGTGTGATGATAGAATTTGTGCCATTATTTTACACCGAAAAAAGCATGTTTTAAACCATTTTGCACTTGAATGGCAATTGTTGCTGATAGGAGGAGGCATCGCCTATTTGGTATGCCAGAGAAACAAAAAATATAATTTGCCAAGCCATGTTATTTTTTATTTGCTGGAGGAAATAAAAGAGGAGTCACTAGGAGAAGTCACACAATACCAGGAGTTTAAAAACTTATTGTAAACCTGTTCTTTTCAGTGTACTTTGGCTTCGTTAACTGGGATTTCACACCACACATTTTCCGCTGTGATGTCTGTGGTGCTGAACTCAAGCGCCTCAGGCGGTAGTAGATCACCCCGCACCTCATCAGCTCTGCTTATTTTTGACCCTGTATTAATTTGCGCTGCTCTTAGTTGATGTGTTGGTCTTTATGGAAATCAGATGTTGGGGCTGTGTTATTATAATTTTGCCTTTTTAGTAAACAGTCCGCAGATATTACCACTCCCATTGGCGCCTTTTTGAAATTGTGCTCTCACACTTATTTGCCCCGTTTAGTAAATCTGGCCTTAATTGTCTTCTGATGTAAAGCGATGGGTTTTTGTAATATAGGGTCAGAGGTCAACCTCAACTCTTGAACACGGATCCGACTGTAGTTCATAATGTTTGAAATATAAATGTTTCCCATCGCATTACCTCAGACGACATATACAATAGGATATTACGTGGGAACAGGGTTTAAATTGGGCCGGGCCGTCCGGGGCTAAGCCCCGGCACATAGGCTGAAGGTCGCGCTCTGCTCTTGCCAGTGTACTTGCTGCGATGGTGCGTGTGCACTGACGCAAAGGGAATAATGTTTTTTCATTCATTATGGGGCATACTCACCAACGCAAGTTCAACGATTTGCGCGAGCAGATTACATACAAAGTCAATGCAAAGATACAACCAGGCGCGTCCTCACACGGGGCGATGAAAATGACGCGAATTGGGCGCCGCAATTGCCGCGAAAACACGCGCTTTTCCCTTTAAATGCATCTTCGCGCAAGTTATGCAACTCAAGCGAAAAAAACTCAGAACTTCAAGAACGCGCTCTCACGCAGGATCATTTGACGAGAGAGCAAAAGAGAGAAAGAGAGAGAGAGAGAGAGGTAATAATGGTGCCCACGTCGAGAAAACTTCATAGAAGACTAGAAACGTGTAAAGGATTAAAGTATGTATGTCACTCATCTAATTACATTATGTTAAGGATAACACTGGATATAACTATTGTATAGTTTAATAAAATAATGTATTTTGATTACACAAATCCTAACTATATGATTGTTTTAGCTGCTGACCAGCATAGGGAATCTCTATGGCTAATTTCTAAGACATGTTGATGATACAGTACTGTGTGTTGTACCTTTTCTTGTTAATTTAATCTTTTGGGGTAGCCTATCTTATGCCTAGAATTATTCAAGGAGGTTGATTCTTTTAACTTCATTTAAAGTTTGATCAGTTGTGCATATTGACATGTGCAACAAATGGATATAGGGTGTCAAACTCATAGATTTGCATCATTTAAAATTCAGATGCTCTTTTTAAAATATTTTGGGTCAACCTCTGGCACAGCTTTAAAGCTGAAACTTATCAAATCCTATCAGAGGTCAAGAAATGTCATTGAAACACACCAGTGGCTTTGCTATCATCAGTATTAAACATGTTACCCCTTGAAGTACCCCTCCCACCAGAGCCCCCCCCCCACATAACAAATCCCAATTAACCCCTGCGTGGGAATAGGATAATTGATAGTTTTGTAGATCAAAGGTGTGTAGTCAATTGTTAATGTATTTTTACTTGCTGTGTTACCACATGACAGATGAATCTAATATCAAGAAAAGCTTTTAATGTCTATGTATTTTGAGAACAATGCACAAATATGGTTATATTATTTGCATTTTTAGTACCTTTTTAATATGACCCATATTTTGGGTTGTGACCCAGTAGTTCATTAGTTGACCCAGTGACCTACTAAACTAAAGCCACTCTGACCTTCATATAGTAATGTGGCTATTATGAGTTAAAGAAATCACATCATCATGGTAATCTCTTTGTAATATACTTCATCAAAGTTCAGTCCATTTTACACATTTATCAAGAATTTAGGAAGGATGAGACGTGTGGCATAAATACATTACAGTTTGTTTTCTTAAGAAGCAAGTCAATGTAAACTCAAAGTAATAAACCCACCTCATGCTGATATCATATAATAACCTTATCTCTCTCTCTCTTGCTGTCTCTCTCTCTTTCTCTGTGTGACTTTAGCGTCTCTGTTGAAGCTGTGGTACAGAGAGCTGGAGGAGCCTGTGATTCCTCATGAGTTTTATGAGCAGTGTGTCATGAACTATGATAATCCCTCAGCTGCTGTTAATGTTGTTCTCAGCCTCCCTCACATCAACAAACTGGTGCTCTGCTACCTCATCCGGTTCCTACAGGTCTGTCTTTCTGTTCACCTTTCAACCTGTCTGTCTGTTCACCTGTCTATCTGTCTGTTTACCTGTCTGTCTGTCTGTCTATCTGTCTGTTCACCTGTCTATCTGTCTTGTTCACCTTTCAACCTGTCTGTCTGTTCACCTGTCTATTTACCTGTCTGTCTGTCTGTCTGTCTGTCTGTCTGTCTGTCTGTCTGTCTGTCTGTCTGTTCACCTGTCTATCTGTCTGTTCACCTGTCTATCTGTCTGTTCACCTTCCTACCTGTCTGTCTGTTCACCTGTCTATCTGTCTGTTCAACAGTCTATCTGTCTGTTCACCTTTTCATCTGTCTGTTCGTCTGTCTGTCTGTTCGTCTGTCTATCTGTCTGTTCACCTGTCTATCTGTCTGTTCACCTGTCTGTCTGACTGTTCACCTGTCTGTCTGTCTGTTTACCTGTCTATCTGTCTGTTCACCTGTCTATCTGTCTGTTCACCTGTCTGTCTGACTGTTCACCTGTCTATCTGTCTGTTCACCTGTCTATCTGTCTGTTCACCTGTCTATCTGTCTGTTCACCTGTCTGTCTGTCTGTTCACCTGTCTGTCTGTCTGTCTGTTCACCTGTCTGGCTGTCTGTTCACTTGTCTATCTGTCTTACTGTTCACCTGTCTGGGTGTCTGTTCACTTGTCTATCTGTCTGTTCACTTGTCTATCTGTCTGACTGTTCACCTGTCTGTCTGTTCACCTGTCGATCTGTCTGTTCACCTGTCTATCTGTCTGTTTACCTGTCGATCTGTATGTTCACCTGTCTATCTGTCTGTTCGCATGTTTGTCTGTCTGTCTGTTCACCTGTCTGTCTGTTCACCTGTCTATCTGTCTGTTTACCTGTCGATCTGTCTGTTCACCTGTCTATCTGTCTGTTCAACGGTCTGTCTGTCTGTCTGTTCACCTTTTTATCTGTCTGTTTGTCTGTCTGTCTGTTCACCTGTCTATCTGCCTGATTGTTCACCTGTATGGCTGTCTGTTCTCCTGTCTATCTGTCCGACTGTTCACCTTCCTATCAATCTGTTCACCTGTCTGTCTGTCTGTCTGTCTGTCTGTCTGTTAACCTGTCTGTTTGTCTGTCTGTTCACCTGTCTGTCTTTCTGTCTGACTGTTCACCTGTTTGTCTGTTCACCTGTCTATCTGTCTGCTAACCTGTCTGGCTGTCTGTTCACCTGTCTATCTGTCTGACTGTTCACCTGTCTGTCTGTCTGTTCACCTTTTTATCTGTCTGTTTGTCTGTCTGTCTGTCTGTTCACCTGTCTATCTGTCCGACTGTTCACCTTTCTATCAATCGGTTCACCTGTTTGTCTGTCTGTCTTATCACCTGTCTGTCTGTCTGTTCACTTGTCTATCTGTCTGACTGTTCACCTGTCTGTCTGTTCACCTGTCTATCCGTCTGTTCACCTGTCGATCTGTCTGTTTACCTGTCGATCTGTATGTTCACCTGTCTATCTGTCTGTTCACCGGTCTGTCTGTCTGTTCACCTTTTTATCTGTCTGTTTGTCTGTCTGTCTGTTCTCCTGTCTATCTGTCCGACTGTTCACCTGTCTGTCTGTTCACCCGCCTATCTGTCTGACTCTTCACCTGTCTACCTGTCTTTCTGTTTACCTGTCTATCTGTCTCTCTGTTCACATGTCTGTCTGACTGTTCACCTGTCTGTTTACCTTTTTATGTGACTCTTTACCTGTCTATCGGCCTGACTGTTCACCTGTTTGTCTGTTCCCCTTTCTATCTATGTGTTCACCTTTCTGTCTGTCTGGTCACCTGTCTATCTGTCTGTTCGTCTGTCTGTCTGTCTGTCTGTTCATTTTTCTATCAATCTGTCTATCTGTTCGTCTGTCTGTTCACCTGTCTATCTGTGAATTCACCTTTCTGTCTGTCGGTTCACCTTTCTATCCATCTGTCTATCTGTTCACTTTTCTGTCTACCTGTCTGTCTGTTAAACTTTTTATCAGTCAGTCTATCTGTTTACCTGTCTGTCTACTTGTCTGTCTTTTCACTTTTTTATCCGTCTGTATCGGTTCACCTGTCTGTCTACCTGTTTGTCTGTTCACCTTTATATCTGTCTGTCTATCTTTTCACCTGTCTGTCTGTTCACATGCCTGTCTATCTGTCTGTTCATCTTGCTATAAGTCTGTCTATCTGTTCCCTTGTCTGTCTACCGGTCTATGTGTTCACCTGTCTGTCTATCTGTTCACTTATCTGTCTATCTGTTCACCTGTCTGTCTGTCTTTTCCCTTGTCTATCTGTCTGTTCATCTCTCTTTCTACCTGTCTGTCTGTTCACCTTTCTATCTATCTGTTAATTTGTCTGTCTACCTGTTCACTTGTTTTTTTTTCTGTCTGTCTCCCTGTACGTTTATTAAACTAGTTTAAAAGCAGACAGTAGTAGAGATCATGACGTGTTACGACAGCATCACATGCTAAAAATCCATCATCCAAACATATAATATGCTGTTGTTTTCAGTCAGACCCTGGTTTGTTTGCCCAGTCTATCTTTACGTGAGCGATCTGTTTGTGTAGTTTGATCTGTCTGACAGCCACATTATTCTGTTTATCTTCACAGGTATTCGCTCAACCGGCCAGTGTTGTCCTGACTAAGATGGATGTCAGTAATCTGGCAATGGTAATGGCTCCTAACTGCCTTCGCTGTCTGTCCGATGACCCGCGCGTCATATTCGAGAACACTCGGAAAGAAATGAGCTTCATCCGTGTGCTAATCCAACACCTCGATACCAGTTTCATGGATGGGGTGCTATAGCCAAACATACATTAATATTCACACCTAACCATTTGCACATCATTTTCAGATGAAAAGAATCGTTCACCTACACAACCTCGTCCAGCTTTTCTAGGTTACACAAACCTTTTCCTATACACACATAAAACACACTTCAAGAAATCTCTTTCAATCAGTATTTATGTCTTGTTTTCTAGTAAAAACATCTAAGCTTAACCTTAACACACCATCAGTTTCAACATTTGAAAATTAATTAAAACAGTTTTCAGTGAATATTTTTAAGTTGAAGAGTTACGTAACTTTGTTTCTTGTACGCATAAACCTTAACTAGGGATGCACTGATACAAAATTTCTGTGCCGATATTCTATTTCTTAAAATCACATCTACCGATACCAATCGTTTTGCTCATTGTTTCGACTTAAGATGACGTGAAAAAAGTGCAGAGCGTACAAACTGCAGCCCTGTTGTCATTGTGTTTTTAAACAATTGGCCGATGATCTGCCGATACCGATTATAGACCAATATATTGGTGCATCCCAAACCTTAATGCATTTCTTTTCATTTTATGATTTTTAAAAATGTGTTGATTTTTCCTACTTTGATCACGTTTAGATGTTTTCACAGTACTGCAAAACAAAACATATGAACTGATTATAAAATATATTTATTCAGCAGTCCATTCCCTTTCAAAGACTTTTCCAAACACATGAAAACATTGGGCTGAACAAATCTTCAATCCTTGATGATTTTTGAATGTTTCTGTGTGGATAAACCATCCGTCCTTACATGCTAGTGATGCTCCTGCTTTGGTTTTTAGCGTGCATGTATGTACTGAATGTGTCTGTTAATGTTTTTTAACTTGACTGACTCGTAGGACTTTCTCTCTGATTTTATATGATTAATTTATTTGTTATTTATTTAAATAAGGGTTTGTAAGTACTGTACTGCCATTTGAAATAGAAAACATTGGTCTTATCTCACCACCGTGTGTATGAGAGTGTGTGTGTGTGTGTGTGTTTAAATTTAACACCTGTCACATTTACACCATATTGTTTTATACATTGGTTGTTTAAGTCTCACTAAAAAGACACAAACAACACAAATTCACTCACGGTTAAACTACCTACATAAAAGGTGAAGTGTGTAGTTTATTTCTGCCTCAGTTGCAGCATCAGAAGAAAACAGGGAAAATCATTTTAGATTTGAATATTCTCTGAAGAACATGCTAAACTAACCCTGTGATGCTAGATGGTTGTGGCTGGTTACCAGGATGTCACTGTGTTGTTGCTAAGGTGTTTTACATGGTTGCTAGGAGGTTGGTCGTGGTTGCAATGGTTTTGTTATTCTGATTGATTGACAGATTATCCACATGTTAACCTATCCACTTAAATAAATAGCAATGTTTATTCTCAAATCAACCAGCAGATGGCTTACTGGTGTTGTCGATGATATTTTAATATTTTTAAAAATTATACACTTCACCTTTAAATTCTCACATACATTCTCATCACAACATACAAGCATGCAAACACGCACACATAAAGATTTGGTTTGGTGCTTGTATTTATCCACACTGCCAAACAATTATTGACACTCGTGGCCAATCCTGCCTTCAGGAGGAGATTTACGGAGAAACAGATGAGATGAAGAAGAGATAGGAGTGAGAACAACAACACAAGAGAGATTATAGGGTTCATGAAGAACATGTACAGGTCATATGTATTTCTTCATATTCATTACTGTAATGGTGCCATAATGTCATGACATCTGGTGTTGATGTATAAATATACTTTTTAAATAGCTCCCACATTAAAATAATGAAAAATTTTCATTTCTTATCATAACTTACAGTGTTACCTTTTAAAATAACATTTTCATTTCATTTGTGTGAAATATGATCTGGACATGTTCTTCATAAGATATCGCAATGTTTGGCTTCACGTCAGTACACACACATGTATCACGGCCATTAATTCACATCTTCATGTGTACAGAACAGCGTGTAAAAAAACGACAAAATAAAGAAACTAAAAGAAATGAAAAATAACAAAATAGTTACTACAGAATTTAAATGCAGGAGAGTTAAATATTCACACATTTAGGTTTGGATCACAAAACTCACCCATTAGCATAAATGTAGATTTTGAAAAATTAGAAAAAATTAAAGCAGATGATAAAGAAGTGAAATATAATTGTAAGTAAAATGGAAAAGTTACAAATATGTGATGTTCGTGAACAAACCACTGTGACCAACGTCCCGAACCAGCACTCGCACACAAACACAAAACACCAATGACAGCTGAAGCACCACAAACAGGATTATGGGTAAATGTGATGTATACAGAGAGACTTTCTCATGACGTGTTTGTCACAGGTTTGCTCTGTAATTATAAAGTCATGTTAATAAAACCCTCTTCATCTTTTCGTTCTGAGCTCAAAGGTTACATTACAGTCATACTGAACATTGTTTATTAAACAGTTCAAAGGATTCATTCACTTTCGTGTTGTGTTTTTATTAGTGCGTTATTGACACACACACACACACACACACACACACACACACACACACACACACACACACACACACACAGAGTGTGTTTTCTTGTTCATGATAATAATCCTTAAGAAAACATTTCAGTGTCATATAGATTGATGTTTAATATTAAAATACAGTTTAGTAAAATATGTCCTTTGTACAAAAATAAACAAATCATCTTAAAGAAAGCTTCTGGAAAACTCTTAGTTTAAGTTTTATTGACAAGAAAAATTTGGTAACGCTTAACAGCAAAGTTGTATTTGTTAACATTAGTTAATGCATTAGTTAACATGAACTGTGAACAATACATCTACAGCATTTCTTAATGTAAAGCTGCTTTGAAACAATTAAACAATTTTGAATAGCGCTATATAAATTAAATTGAATTGAATTAATCTTTATTCATGTTAATTTTAGCATTTACTGATATATTATTTAAAATCAATTGTTAACATTAGTTAATGCACCATGAACTACATAATATGAATAACAAGAATTAATCAATACAAAAAAAACTATATTGTTCATTTTAGTTAATGCATCTACTAAAGTTTACAAATACAACCTTATTGTAAAGTGTTGCAAAAAATTTTTATAATTATGAATTTCTCTGGAAGTCATTGTTTCAATTAATTACATAACAATAAATATGATATTTACCTACAAAGAGTCGAATATGTATTTAATATACAGGGCATATATTTAATATACATTATCAGCACAAGCAAATATGAAAAATACAAATTTATGGCTCAAAATAAAGAGTCAATAGATATTACTTTTTTTAAGATGTTATATTTGAGATAGTTAATATTAAAAAAGCTGCATTTAATATTTATATCATATTGAAATTACTGTATACTAAAGTTAGGAATCAGTACAAAATATGTGTAACATGAAATTGATATTTTTGCAATTAAATAGGTTACATACAATGTTGTAATTTCGATATAAATGGTACTCATATATCAACATATATTCATGTTTGGATTCATATCACTGTTAAACACTACAACATCATGGACTTCAATGACAGATATAGAATGAGTTATAAGAGCATTGTGGTAACCGCGTGAAGGTCACTGGTTTGATCCCTATAGAAAACAAACACCATTTAATATTTAAATTTAAACGCACTGTATAAAATCATCTGCCAAATACATAAATGTAAGTTATGTTCTGTAGTGAAGAGCTGTCTGCGGTTTGAACGCTCCGCACCAGCAGGGGGCGTATCTGCGCAGACTCTGCTGCAACGCCACACACTGACGTCACAGCGACAAATCCGGAAGTGCTATTGATATACCGGGTGAGCAGGTAATCCAGCGTTTTCATCAAATATTAACTTATTTAACTCTGTTAACATTTCTCCTGTGATGATACAGTTCGCCTGCCATTAACACTATTATGAGTGGTGCTGTTTTTGGAAGATTGTGTTTTAAAAAATCGAGTTTAAAAAGTTTATGTTAAACTTCACACGTAAGCGCAGTATGGATTAATGGAGGTCTCATTCATTTACGTTCGGTTGCATTCATTCAAATAATCATATATGCATGAAGGTTTTGTTATAGTGTATAATACTGCGCAAAAGAGGATTCACTGACATTTTTTATATCTTTTATTTCAATGTGACAAAAAAAGATTATTTAGTTTTAATTAATTGTAATAATCAAGTGAAGTTTGTGAGTAAAAATCATCGCCACAGAGATGAGATCAGATCTCATCTGATCTAACGTTAGATCCTGTCAGGTGTATGTTTCTCTTGTTTTTGTCTGTATTATAGACTACAGCTCAGGTTGACACCTACAGTAACCAGTGCTGTGTGAGGTTGGTGGGTGTGTCACTGGTTTAACCGGATTTTACTTGCAGTACTTCACTGCTATAAATTAGAAGCAACATTTGATTACTTGCTAAAGTCTTGTACACACAGTAGTTAGTTGGTACTATGGTATACTGACTGATGGTGATATCACATGCTAAAAGATTTGATCATTGTATTGTGCATGGGTTTAAACCTTGATCTTTTGCGCTGATAATGCAGTGTTGTACCACCGAGCTATACATGAGCAATAATGTGCAAAGGCTTGGCACATTAGATGATTCACAAACATTTCTCCCTATGTCTCTTTCTCTCTGTCAGATGGACGGACAGGTTGGGGCAATGCGTGTGTTGGTGACGGGTGGCAGTGGGTTGGTCGGACGAGCGATAGAGCGGGTGGTAAAGGAGGAGGGGGGAAGAAGAGAAGGAGAGGAGTGGATATTCCTGTCATCTAAAGATGCAAATCTCATGTAAGATTTTCACTAACAACACTTCAAAACCCTCAAATCAGAAACATCATCATAATATTATTGGCTGTTTATTAATACTTTATTAAAGCACATACTGCAAAACCTTATTCTACATGCTTAATTCTACCCAATTCCTACCAATACTTATACTTAACAACTACTTTACTAAGTGTTTTTAAGCAGTAATATTGAGGCAAAAGTAGTTAATAGTGAGAATTATTTGGGCCTTAAAACGTGTAACCAGAATAATTTAAGTACTTCTATTTGATTTTTTTAAGATGTCAAATAAATCTTTAGTGTCCCCAGAGCACATCTGTAAAGTTTTAGCTCAAAATACCATATAAATAATTTATTATAGCATGTTTAAATTGCCGTTTTGGGTGTGTCCTTTAAAATGCAAAATGAGGTGATGAAATTCAAACACTGATCACAATGATGGTGGTTTGTTGCAATTAAAACTCAATTGCGATTTTCTCTGCACTAAATGGCAGTGCTGTGGTTGGATAGTGCAGATTAAGGGGCGGTATTATTATAATAAGAGCTCCTTGTGACATCATAAGGAGAGCCTCATTTCAACTACCTATTTTTTCATGTGCTTGTAGAGAATGGTTTACGAAAACTAAGTTACTGGGTTGATCTTTTTCACATTTTCTAGGTTGACAGAAGCACTGGGGATCCAATTATAGCACTTAAACATGGAAAAAGTCAGATTTTCATGCCATGGCCCCTTTAAAACCTATTTTTGTATTATTTACTAAATAGGATTTAGAAAGTAATAAATAATTTAATACTTTTTGGAGACAGTAATTACATAATTGAAGATATAATTAGTAACTAGTAATTCATTACTTTTTTGAGTAACTTACCCAACACTGATTATTATAATCTGTTTCAGTGTTGCCACATTCAAAAACTAATTTTTTTTAGATAATCTGCAGTTTATTTACAATGGCTTTATATATTAATTGATAAAATGGATAGTTAATGAATTGAGAAATTCTGACTTTTTCTACAAATAGTGCAGAATCAAATTTTTATTTATCTTATACCTTTGTTTTTATTATTTCCATGTTTAAGTTAGATTATAAAGCTCAGATATGTCTCAGCAAAAGTCAGTGTTATTAATATTTTGTAATTGTTCAGGAGCGCTGAAGAGACGAGAGCACTCTTTAAGAAACATCGACCAACGCACGTCATTCATTTGGCCGCTATGGTGGGCGGTCTCTTCAGAAACATGAGACAGAACCTGGACTTCTGGGTAATTTTTAACATTACCCTGAAAAAACACAGAGCATTGCAATTAAACTGCACATTGACTCTATCTGTTTTCGTTTTTTTAGAGAAATAATGTTTATATAAATGACAACGTGCTCCAGGCGTCTCATGAGGTCGGGGTGGTGAAGGTTGTTTCCTGTCTGTCCACATGTATTTTCCCTGATAAAACATCATATCCCATCGATGAGACCATGGTAAGCAATCACACACGCAATAAGTTTAACTTTTTTCCTAATAATATGCGAAATCAATTAAAGGCACAGTATGTAGGATTCTTGCATTAAAAATACAAAATTACACATTGTGCCTTTAACTCGTTTTGTAAATGACAAAGAAATTAAATCTGCAAATATTTCTCTGTCTCAGATCCACAATGGTCCTCCTCATGAGTCTAACTTTGGTTATGCATACGCCAAACGCATGATTGATGTCCACAACAGGTCTGATTTCTTTCATTCTTTATGACATCTTTTACATTGTGTCATTATTTGCCTGCTTTATTAAATTCTTTATTATTTAGGGAATTATTTTTTGCATTACAATAATAAGAGATGTAGATAACATTATAGATAAAGCAACAACTCTCAATAGCCATTTTCAATGAAGTATAATTTTTTATTTATAATATAAAATGTCATTTCTTTAGGAGTATCATTATCTGCTTTGTCTTCATTGTATTTTATTGGATACTATTATAAATATAACAAATGAACGTGTGTGTCTATTAGGGCTTGTTTTCAGCAGTACGGGCGACGGTACACAGCTGTGATCCCGACCAACGTGTTCGGACCCCATGACAACTTTAATATCGAGGACGGCCATGTGCTTCCAGGACTGATTCATAAGGCATACCTGGCAAAGAGTAAGACGCGATCACTAAAGATGAATAAGAAACACATTTGGAGTCCCATCTGATCATGTCTGTCACTCATCTGTTGTGTAGAGGAAGGGAAAGCGCTGCAGGTTTGGGGGTCCGGTCGTCCTCTTCGGCAGTTCATTTATTCTCTGGATCTGGCTCGTCTGTTTCTCTGGGTACTGAGGGAATATGATGAGGTTGATCCTATCATACTGTCAGGTATATGATCTGAGAAACACAATTCGCTTCGTCTAGCTTACAGGACGGATGTCATCTCGCTCATCTTCTGTCTCTGTGTTCCCTTTAGTGGGAGAAGAAGACGAGGTGTCCATCAAAGATGCTGCAGATGCTGTGGTTGAAGCGCTGGAGTTCAAACATGGTGTCATCGTATCCTTTCACACAGTGGACTGAAAATGACTGTTTGAGTTGTGAAATGTGTGAAATGAACTACAGTAATATATAAACCTTGACTTCATACTCTCAGTATGACACCAGTAAAGCAGATGGCCAGTTTAAGAAAACCGCCAGCAACGCCAAGCTACGCAAATACTTGCCGGACTTCAAATTCACACCATTCAAAACAGGTGAGCACACACATCACATTTTTACAGTATTCAGGCTTTACATTTTATAGGTATATGTGTGATCCTGGGAATCAAACCCATGACCTTAACTATTTGTGTAAATAATATCATTAACATCTGTGTGATGCTGACAAAACACAAGATAATTTGTAAAATAACTGTGTTCCTGTGGCTCAGTAGATAAATCATTGTATTAATAATGCAAAGGTAATGTGTTTGATTCTCATTGAACAAACATATGCATAAATGTGAGCTTAAAGGTCCACTGTGTAGATTTTTAGCGGCATCTAGTGGTGAGCTTGTGAACTGCGACCAATGGTTTAAGCCGAAGGTATAACAGGGCCGTTCGCATACATGTGGCGTACATTATACACCACTGATGATATATTTATGCATTTCTGTCAAGAGATCCTTTCTAAAAGTTACACAATGCACCTTTAATATGCAAATGTAAGTCACTTTGAATAAAAGCATCTGCCCAAGGCATAAATGTAAATGTAATGTAAATGACTTCTCTGTTTTCCAGCTATCAAGGAGACGTGTGATTGGTTTGTGGCCAATTATGACATCGCCAGGAAATGAAGATCTCATTGGCTGCTTTATTGCTACACTAATAAGCATATCACTGCTGAAAATGAGCAACAACTATGGTTGCTTACAGACTTATAAGAAAAATGCATTAATACAATTACAAGTCCTATATAGTGTCTGAACTCTTCTTATGGTTATTTAAATTAAATTCTTGCTTTTTCTTGTGGTTGGTACTGAATGATTTCCTATTTTTAATGTTAATCAGGGTTTTTTCTCTGTTTCTGGTGGTTTGTATATTTAAGAATAAACTGTTATTTAAAATAATAATGTTAAACGTGTGTATATATATATACTGTAATGTGCTTTCATTCGAAAGATGATGGTGTTCTTGTGTTTTTAATGACCACACAAGATTTATAATAAATGTTCACATTCTTTAAAATGTTTATATTTTGCGCAATGTTTAATCATAGATATGCAAAATACTGCATTATATGTATACTACTACTACCTGTTTCTTTATGCATTTTAATGGAACCACGTTTAATGCATGTTTAATTATAGACTGAGCAGATGCACGTTTATGTCAACGTAACATGAGAAGAATTTTAAAATTTGCTTGTTTATTTTACAAATCAAAGGTATATAAAATGACACCGCTCATGAAGCTGATAAAGATCATTAGTTTTTTAAGAAAAGGGTGGCAGAGAGAGGTTATTCAGGGTTTGCACAGAAACATCGAGAGATGGAATGGAAGACGCGCGAGCACATAGAGCGCGCCGTCACGTAACGTACAATTTACGTTACCGCTGCTATTTGCAGTGCTGTTTTTGTTTTATTCGTTTTAATGACTTAATAATGTATTCTTTTTCACATTTACAGCAGATCCGGAAACCCCACGGTTCACATTTTGATACGGTTATATTTTATCATAAAGTTTTCGAAGAAATTTGCTTAATCACCCACACAAATTCGTTACGTACCTAAGCTTTAAATTACTATCCATCGACATGACAGAGTTAAACTCACTTTTTTGTATTACACTTTAATGTAGAAGAGAATGTTTTAATGTATATGTAG